>NC_056600.1:20422326-20470239 GCF_018340385.1 Cyprinus carpio | reverse complement strand
TTAAAAAATAAAAGACCTGAAATATTTCAGTTGGTGTGCAATGAATCTAAAATATATGAAAGTTTAATTTTATCATACATTAGGGGGAAATAATAACTTTTTCACAAATGCTAATTTTTGAAGGACCTGTATGTGTGTGTGTGTGTGTGTGTGTGTTTTTAAAATTTAAATTTTTTTTTTTTTTCTCTTCCACTTTAAACAATCTTCTACTAAATAATGTGAACTTTACTGACTGCTTCTCTTCCACTTTAAACAATCTTGTTGCATTGACAAGATTTTTTTTTCTTTTTCAAAAGGTTCAGTATAGTTTACTTTAATTTTTTGCATTCAATTTTGGCTTTCTCATATGTCCCTATTTCTGTTACATCCCTTTTGAGCCATGAGGCATAACAGGTGAGTTAACTTAAGGTGACTGTTATAGGTTGACTTATTGTTTCAAGCTAGGTCACTTTGTTTTTTGTTTTTTTAAGCAGCGCAGCACTCAGAGTTCAAGGAAATGTGGGATCAGGTTGAGTTTTCTTCCCTCATTGAATTTTTTGGATTCACCGGGAATCTGTATTAGTTTTTTTTAATTTCACTCACCCCCAGGTCTGATCTTGATTCAGTACAGGATTCATTTCATTTTTGATTCTGTTGCAATTTGTTTTTGGGTTTTTGATCTTAAATCATTTCATCAGATGCTGCAGCATTCTGGGTCTAGGATAAAGACAAAAAACTTAAAAAAAACCAACTCATAAATACAAATTAAAAATAAATTAAATACCAAAAATATACCAAAAATATAACATAAATATATAAGAGATTGACCTGAGAATAGTGGTTCTGTTCTGTATCAGTGGCTGGAATGCCTTCGAACCTCACTTTTTCTTAGAACAGATGTATGTAAATATTGAATTTATATTAAATGCATGCAGTTAATTTCAGGTTTATAGTAAATCAGCAATACTTTACAATAAGGTTTCATTAGTTTATGTTAGTTAACTACAGTACTAAAATTAACTAAAACTGAATAATTTTCCTAAAACATTAACCAATAGTTAATGTTAATATCATGTAGAAATTTATTAAAATGTGGGGGTTTTCCCTGAGCAACATATACTAAAACAATTATATTCTGTTGATGACCCCTCATGATAGTAAAGTGCTTTGCATGTACAGCAATACACAATAAAGAGCTATATAAATCCTTCATTCATTCATTTGTTTAGTTTTCATTTTTCTTTGGTTTGTCTGTGTTTGTTGTTCCCTTTACTTGTTAATCTCTAATCTCAAAGTCCACCTGCCCCTTTCTTTGTTAATTATTCACCCTACTTACCATAACATAATCTGTTGGAGTTATTGGATTAAAGTAATTCTTTAATTATGCTATTCGTGTACAAAGCTCTAAACAACCTTGCTCCTCCATATCTCTGAGTTGTTTGTAGTACACAATCCAGCTAGATCACTCAGATCACAGACTAAGCATCAGCTTTTGTTTGTTCGTTCCCATAACTAGATTGAAATGTAGGGGTGACAGAGCCTTTGCTGTTGCGGGATCAGAATAGCTTCTTCAGTGTCATCTATCAAAATATCTTCAAAACAAAAGTTTCAAAAAATACCTAAAACAAAATTTTATCTAAATACCAAATCAAAAAATTAAAAAATGAGCTAATTTTTAAAGGAAATATTATGTTTAAGTCATTATTTGTTCATAGAGATTCTTTTTAAAAAATGAAGATGTTTTTTAAACCCGAGGTGAAATGTGAGTTTCATAATATTTTTATTAGGCCGAATGTTAAATATGTCAGTATGCTTCATGTGCATTCATTGTGTCTATAGCTCCATTTCTGTAACTGGATGAAAAAAAAAAAAAGGCGAGTTTGTCATATTCAAAATGAAACGTGGCAGTATTTAAAGAATATAAATTTAAGAAGCTGCAAAAGAATGAAAATGAATTTTTATTTTTTATAGCCTCCCCCTTATGAAATTAGATCCTGAGCAAGATTAATTGTTCATTGTGAGTTTGATAAAATGTTTTAAGTTATATTGCTTATGACAATTAAAATTTAAAAACAAGTTAAAATCTTCTATACATACCTTTTATTCTTAATTTTCTTTCATGACATATTCCAATTAGTGTTAAAACACACACTGGGCGTTGTTGTTCTGTGCTTTTTTAGTACATTTTAGGGAAATCATGTTTTTTTGTTATCAAAAGTGTGCTGCCCCACTTTAATTGGCGGCCAAGAAAAAACAGACCTCCCCGCGGGAAAAATCGCTACAGCACTACTCTCCTTCTACATGCAGAGTTTTTAGGTCTGCTGCTGCCGGTGTGAATGTACTCATTGATTAACATGGGCGCCGAAAAAAATATGCGCTGCATATGCTTGCAGTGTGAAACTGGCATTAGACAGTGATCTAGGTTATTACATGCAGAGTTTTTAGGTCTTAGGTCCTATAATTACAGTAGGTGGACAACCAGAATGGGTAATACTGCCGCGTGTACTGCCGCCGCAGGGCCGCGGCATTAACTGCAAGTCAGTAGCGTGTTAAAATCATTTGCGATCATTTATTTAAACTACGCCAGGTGGCAAAAGGGATGGCGGACTGAATGTAATTGTAAAATGTTGGTTTGTAAACGGAGATGAAAGGATGAAGTAAAACAATAACATTATAATATAACATTGTAACACCCTTAAAAACCTTTAGAAAATTTACATTATTATTATTATTTTTTTTTTTGTTTATAGCTAAGCCTTTATTATTATATACTGCAATTATATTTATCCTTTATAATTATATATTTTTAATTCTTGTTCTGTTCTGCTATAATTTGTTAAATTTAAAGGATTTGTTGTAAAGTGAAGGGAACTAAAAAAAATCCTGTTGGTACATTAGCCTATAACATTATTAGGCCTGCCGTTATTATTTCTGAATGTAAAAAAAAATGCAACTTATACATGACTTATATTTTTTTCCTCTCACAAACTTGATTTATTTTAGTGTTTTTAAAAAAAAAACATGCACAAATGAAAACAGGCAATTAATCGGGAAAAAATTTGTTACTGTGGGTTAACAAATATACATTATATACTTAGGAACGGGAGTCTGGGGCCTAATCTGGGCTAATGTTGTTAACTTTTTTACAAGTTTCGCTTATATTTTATCCAGTGTTTTTTTTTTTTTTTTCTTGCATCTGTAAATTATTTTTGGCATGCACATTTACTTTGTGCACTCTGGAGAAACCGCCTCCTAAGGTTTCAGCTGTGGACAATTTCAAAATGTTTGATATAAAGGTTGCTGTCCCATTTTATAGAGGAATTGTTCATTTAAAAAAAAAATCTAATTATATTGTTAGTTTTATGCTAACATGCAATCAAGGTCTTCGGTTACTATACAAGATACAAGTTCATTTAGGCTATTTAACATGCACTGTGACATTTTACCGTTTCAACTAAAACTCTTTGAGATTTTAAAGTCAGTTTAATAGTATTGAAAAAAAATTTTAAATCCATAAAAAAAAAATATGTATTAATAATTTTATCGTTACTTTTTCCTCATATCATTTTTATATTTTTTATACTTTTTTCTTTTTTAAATCTATTATTCGCTCGCATATCGCCCACAACTGAGACCCAATACCCAACTGATTTTTTTTGTTCATCTTTTTCATCCCCTTAAGTTTGAACTAAAATATTATTTCAACTCCTTATAGCCTGTTAATAAATAAAATACATACTTTTCAATGAAAAGAACACTTAGAGTGTAGGTAGCTTCTGTTTTTGGTTGTACTTCAATATAATGAGGTTAAGTTTAAGAATAGCCTACACTAGTTTTTTTTTTAACTGTTAACAGCATTAACTTAAAATAAAATAAAACACCCCTCACTTAAACTAAACTTTATCCTGCCATGCTAAATAAACGAATAACACATGATATGTACACAAATAAGAATAAATGCTGCGCTCAGCATCACGTGCGCAGTGCAAATCTTGCACTCTGATATTTTAAGGAATATGATACACACCAGCATTTAAATGCGGCTGCAATTTATTTATTTATTCACTTATTTATTTATTTATTTTACTTTACTTAAATTATATGAAAGCAAGTAAAGAAGGCCCCCCTTTAAAATCACTGAAGTTTTCAATTAATGAAGCTCTTTTTTTTTTACATCGTGTGCATTTTGTTGATTTTAAATAGAGAGAGAACTGAGTTTAAAGCGTGAGAACGTTTTATGTCAACTCACATCCATTCTTTAGGAGTTTCAAGGATTTAGCTAAATTGTGCAGGTTAAGTTTATTCGTTTCTTGTTTTAATAAGGCCTAAATAATGGGTGCGAAATTATAAAGTGCCTCATGTTTTACTAAAATAAAGAAAATAATTTATAAAACATGCAACAATTTCTTAATCAGTGTACAGACAAATATCTTTTTCCAGGAAAGTTTATCTGTTAAAATAAGGAACCAGGTAACGAATAACAAAGTAGTGCGTGACAATGCACATTGCTTTATTAAAGGAATTTTAAAATATAAGGGTAAAATATAGGCTAATATGTGAGAATGTGTTATTTGCATATAAATCCGCTAGCAGCCTAGCTCACTAAAAATAGGCTACCACTTTTAATGCTCTGATACAAAGTAAAACCACAATTTCTTTTAGAATAATATAAATACATAATTTATATTATATATAAATAATTACTCAAAACACCTATTAAATGTGTCAAATCTAAAATATGGTGTAATACTGTGTAGCTTAGAGAAAATATAAGCACAGGCTCATAGGCTTGACATTTATCCTGCTTGAATTCGTTCAGCGGTCAAAAGCTGCAAATGCACATTGCAGACCAGCTGTGGCGTGGCGGCAATCATCAGTATGACAGTCAGAGCGGCAGAAAGCTCATTATTTTGGTTGGCCACTGACTTGTATCACACCTCTGTTTTTTCTGTGAATTTAGCAATAGGGGAATTACTTTATGCCATCCAGTCTTTTATAATTTAATTATGCATTCTGTTACTTTTTTCAAATTAATATGTTTCAAGTAGGGCTGCAAAAAATATAGAGCGCTGGAGTATCATCAGCATAGCAGTGAAAGCTAACACTGTGTTTCCTGATGATATCTCCCTAAGGAGTAAAATGTAAAAGTGTGAAGAAGAGTAAACAGCCCTAGTACTGAGCCTTGAGGTACTCCATACTGCACTTGTGAACGATATGATACCTCTTCATTCACTGAATTGATGGTGGTCAGATAAGTACGATTTGAACCACGCTAATGCACTTCCATTAATGCCAACAAAGTTTTCTAGTCTACTCAAAAGAATGCTGTGGTCAATAGTGTTGAACGCATCGCTAAGATCCAGTAGCACCAATACAGAGATACAACCACGATCAGATGATAAGAGCAGGTCATTTGTAACTCTAATGAGAGCAGTCTCAATACTATGATACACGGTCAGATACATTTTTTCTCTAAGAAGGGAATATAATTGTAGGGATACTACCTTTTCTAGTATCTTGGACAGAAATTCAGAGAATCAGTCTGTAATGAACTAGTTCATATTCACAATGGGCAGTTAGTTAGTAGTATAAATGCCAGTTATTATGTTGAAGTTGACGTTTCTAATTGTTGTTTATTATTAATTGTTTCAGACCACATACATGCCTACAGTTACCTCACATATCACTACTGTGAAGATTATGCCAAGTAATGCCCTGTGGTCTGGCTGTGCTGTTCATTATGCTGACCATGCTGAACCTTAATTAAAGACTGTTAATTCTAATTCCTGCCTCCTGTGTCCTGACCGACACACCAGTGCGAATGCAACTACCCTATACCAGTGCAATACAGTGCCAAATAAATCTGTAACAATCAACATCAATTCCATGTGACAGTATTAAATCTAGAGTATGATTTCGACAATAAGAAATACTGAAAATATTATAATAAATTGTAGAAACACCTCCCCCTTTACCTTTTTGACGTGGCTTATGTTTATAACAGTAATATTGGGGGGTAGACTCATTTAAAATAACATAATCATCCGGTTTTAGCCAGGTTTCTGTCAAACAGAGCACATCTAGGTTATGATCATTGATCATATCATTTACAAAAAGTGTTTCCCTAAAAAAGGGACCAGATATTCAATAAAAGCTTTATCATTTGTTTATCCATATTACATCTATTATTTATTTGTTGAACATAAATTTAAAATTTGGGCCTCTTAAATTGGTTTGGATGTTTTTGTATTTTCTAGTTCGGGGAACAGACACAGTCTCTAAAATTGAATAAAAGGTGAAAGAGTCTCTATGTGCTGAGAATTAACTGATTTCTGTGGCGTGAGGTGGCTAGCAGGCGTTCGTTTAGCCAGTCTGTCTGCTTCCTGACCGGGGCCCCCCAAAAAGGTAAAGTACAAACTCTAAGACTATGTGCCATATTTCAAGAAAGAGCACCACCTAAGGAGGGATGAAGACCATCTCTTTTAAATGGGTCAGGTCTGCCCCAAAACTTGCCCAATTTGTCTAATGCTTCTGCGGGCACACAGCGCAGACATCCAGCCACTGAGTGATGACAGTCTGCTATGTATCACATCACCACGGTAAGCAGGGCATAATAGGGGGACCAGAGCATATTTGTGCTTTTTCAGTTTCTTATAAATATCTAAATGGCTAAAGTCTAATCTCACTGCGCTAATCAGCACAAACTGGGCTATAATAATATGTGAGCAGCATGTATGTACATGATTGTGTTCTTTGAGAAAAAAAAAATGTTATCGTGGTTAGTGAAAAACTAAAAATGTTAAATCACTTGAATAAGGCAATAAAACACATACAGAAAATTGGTTCCCAGGAATTTTGAGAACTGGAGCTTGTAGCCTAAATTTTTTTTTTCTAAATGATGTGAAAATCATCTTGTTTACTCACTTACAGAAAACAATATATTGATTTAAATTTTCTAAGACACTTTTGTTGGTAAAAAGTCATATCGCGAGTGGCGTCAACTATCATGAATTCACACCTGAGAAGACAAAGGCCTGCATAATGAGCTGCATAATGAGCCATTCAGTCAGCTGTGTCACTGAGAGGGATGAGTTACAAGAAAGAATGTGAGGACAAAATAAATGTATATAATTTTTATGTTTGTAGTTTATTTAGAATATATTTAATTATCCTACAACATAATTTAATATTCACTTGTGAGTGCAGTTAAACAGTTTATTAGGAAAAATCAAAGCTGACTTTCAAACTGAATTTTTTGCATCATTACTCCAGTCACACAATCCTTCAGAAATCCTTTTAACAATCTTATTTTCTACAAAAAAAACATTTATTGTTATTATTATCATTATTATTGTGTATTATTATTAATGTTGAAAAAGAGCTGAGAATATTTTTTTTTTTAGGTTTTTTAGGGGGATAAATTGAAAGAACAGCAATGATTTGTTACATTTTTTTTACAGTTACATTTATTGGTACATTTATATTATTTACATCAAGCTTTTGAATGGTATAGTAGTGTATATTGTTATTGAAACTTCATAATATTTCACTTGATTATACATTTAGTCAGGAATTATAGTTTGGGAAAAAGTCTTTGGAAAAAGTCTAACTAGTAAAATGTTTCCCGTTATGTGAAAACTAGTACAAGTATATAAATAAATAAAAAGAGACTTACTCATGTTTATGATCTCTGCTGAATAAAGTGCTTCATTCTTTTTTCTGAGGAAATCAAAACTCAAATCCTCAACCACATCACATCTTTTTGGGGTGAATTATGTCTTATTCCTCTCATCATGTGAAGCAAACAGTAAAATAATAAAAACTTGAAGAACAGTCTACGCTGCGTTGTCTTCTGTTGTGTGAAGTATTCAAAAGCGCGCGCTTCAGTGAAACATTTGAATCTCAAAGCTGGCTTCCTGCTCGGCGAGGCGTGGTAAGCATTAGAAGATAATGAAGGGAGGCGTGAAAAAGCAGGACATCGCGTTGTTTTCATATGGATTACTTTATCACAGAATATTTGTTTTCAGCAGCACTTGTTTTAGTTTAAAAGTAGACATGTCAGGCTTTCTATAGATATCTCTCTCATGTCTCTTAGTTGAGTATTCACTGAGTTACAGTTCATTTTAATGGCGCATTTGTATCTGAAGATCAGCGCGCCAGACAAAAGGCTGCAGACAGCACTCCTTGTTTGTTATCTTTATTTTATAAGTGCACAAAGTTTTTGTTGTTATTATGTCTGTATACAAAAAAAAAGTCGTACCATCCAGTGGAAAAGCCACATTAGTCAAGATTTCCCCAGAGAACAACAATTCACAATTTAACAACATTTCCTAAGAGAATGCCACAATTGACCACATTTGTGAAGTGGGTGCTGGTGAACAATAATTCCCCATTTACCATCTGTGCCTCTGAGAATGTCACAAGCCCTGCTCCAAATCCGGATCTAGAGCCCAACCAGCTATCACCCCGAAAGGGGTTAATTTCCCAAAACCCCCCTGCCCCAATGCTTGAGCCAATGCCAGAGAAATTGAATGAGCCAAGCATCTTCTGGAGCCTGAGCGGGGTGTTTTGTCGCCAACATCTTGCATTCCAGGGAATTGCTTTGGAGTAAAAAGGGCGGGGAGCTGCTGCTGATCTTCAGTAGACATTTTAATTTTTGATAAGGATATTTCCCCCTTTTTCTCCCTCTCCAATCCTGTTTGGCTTTGACTTTCCTGTTCCCCAACTGGTACTTCCAAGCTCAGATTTTGCTGTTTTCCCCACGGGGGTTCCACCCAGTTGGGAATCTCCTGTTCCCCCAATGGTGCCGTTTTTTAGCTCAGTTTTTTCCTTTGCCCCCTTTGTACTCCCCTCTTGTGTATCTGGGAGTTCCCCCCCGCCCCCTCCCCCACCTCCTCTTCCAAAATCAGCCAGTTCCTTGCCCCGGTCAAGAGGATCCGGCCCCCTTTGATCTTAGTATTTACCTGCTTTCAAATTTTCAGCTTCACCTTGGCCCCCTCCCTCCTCACCATGGACTATCATCTTAGAGCTCCCCCGATTTCTCATCCCCCGGTCTCCCTTTTGATCATCGTCATCCTGTCTGCAATTTTGGAACAAGGCTTTGGTCTTGCCTTCTTTGTCCTCAGTCCACTAGCTCAACCTCAGTCCTCGGCCCCGGCCCCAAATTGACCCGTTGTTGTGGCTTTCCCTAAATTTCTGAAACCATCTGTGTCATTTGGTCCCATCTGCACCTAGAGCTCCACTGCCATCTTTGTCTCCATCATTAAACCAGGGGTTAAACGCTGAATGTTGAATGTTTTAACGCCAAAGGCGATTTTGTTTGATAGTGGAATAAGTGGAATGAAATTGGGCAAGTTTGTTAAAGTGTGGAGCTAAAACTGGCAGCACACATTGCTTCATTCAAGCATTTTGCGTGGATAATATAGGATAACTTGTCAGTGAAATTGCCCCAAAAAGATATAAGACTTCACGCACTAAATGTTCAGCCCTCATTAAGCACGAATTTGGCCACACAGTGGGAACTACTAAAGGATTTTGGAGAAAAACCCGTATTCTTTAATTATTGATGAGAGCACTGATGTGGGCACTGATAAACAGTTAGCTGTTGTAATTGAATTATAGTCAAAATCAACAGCTCATAGATTCATCATTTGCTGGGATTGTTCATCTGATGGGGGGGATGCGATGCCAATAACAGAGGTGTTGTAAACTTTGCAAGAGAACAAGCTCTGTCCTAAATGATGCATCGGCTCAACTGATGGATGCAATAAAATGTGTGACAGCACAATTCAGTTGTCACAAAATTTGACATACAACCCCTTTGTATTTGTGAAATGTGCATGCACTTAATTCAACTGTGCTCATCATACACAATGCGGTTTTGAATGAATGAATAATGATGATAAATAGCATTTTAAAAAGTTGTTGTACACCCAAAGCGAAAAGGAGGTGAGTGGGGATCGGATCAAGTGGACAAGTAGTAGGATGACTGGACAGGATAAGTTTGAAACGTCCGTCTCTGAGAGAGTGGAAGAAGGAGGAGAGAGTGTTCATTAGTCGTTGTGAAGTTATCCTCAGTCTGCGGTGAGGAGAATTGGTCACTAATGGTTCTTGTCTTATTTGTGAAGAAAGCTTCAAAGTTGTCAGCTGTAAGAGTCGAAGTGGAGGAGGAGGTGTGGAGGCGATTAGAAGAGAGAAGAGAAGGTTTAGAAAGAGTGTCCGAGCATCACAACAGTTGTTAATTTTGTCATGAGTAGTATGACATTGTTTTTAGCAGTGAAGACGCTTGCAGAGAAGGAAGAGAGGAGAGACCATTACCACTGGAGGTCGGTAGGAGTTTTATGTGATTTATGCCATTTCCTCTCTGCAGCCCTGAGTTTAAGAAGCGTGTTCACGGAGAGCAGCCGGACAGCCAGGGGCAGATGGGAGATTGGTGCGTCAGGTCTAGACGACAGTGGGCAAAGTTGTCCAGCAAGAGAGGGAGTGAATCTTCAACTGTTGATTCACTGTTTTGATGGTTTTGTGGACATATTTGATATAAATACTTTAATTACTTTTGTGTTTGTACTTGGTTTGAGTTTTTTTTGGGGGTCTGGTTAATTCCATAATAGTCAATGAAGTCCTCCCTTATAAATTTATTTGTGATGTGCCCTTCTGAGAGTTCTTGGTTGGAAGGTTACAAAATGGTGCCCAAACAGGGACACTAAGACTATTTTACCAGACTTCCAGAACTCCAAACACTAAGTAAAAACACTAAAAGAAAGAAAGAAAAAAAATTAACTTAAGTCATTTATTTTTGCAATATATATTAAATTCCATCATGGATGGAGATATCACTGCACAGATTTCCAGCAGGGTCCTTTCATTCAGAGAACATTAGAGACTGATTTCACTTTGATTTATATATTAACTCTGATGAAGAAAGTGAGAGAGCTCAAGATAATAATCCTGATGTAGAGCTCCATTTTCCACCACCATGAGGGTCGATCGATGGTCAATCATCGGCTGTAAACCCTATGCTAAATGCAGTACCTCTGTAGAAGCACAGTTAATGGATTTGGAGAATGGGGTAGAAAGGTTTCATTAATGGTGAAGAAACAATTGAGGCTGGAGGATAAAATGTCTTTATCTGTTGCGCGAAGGGAAAGGGGGAAACAACGGCTAAATGTAGTGAAGGATCTGGGGCAATCCATGATTGACTGCTTAAAGAGAAGAGATTGACAACTGGAACATAAGTTTCAATCCATGATACCTCCTTCATCCACACCGGTTGTTACAAGCCAGAACCCTCTAGCTAACATCCATTGTGCAAAACCCAGCAACTCTACCTATAATGAGCAATCTTCTCAAAGCAACCAGACTTCATTACAATACAATCCTCCAGTAAAACTTGAATTCCCTAGTTTCTCTAATTCCCAGGAAGATGATCCTCTAAAAGGAACTCCCAAACAACCAAAGAAAAAAGAAGAGATTTTAGCCTCCCTTACGGCTGTGCTAAAAGGAACTGCCAAGGATTGGTGGAGGGCCGAGCGAAGGAAAGTGAGCCCAGCGTTAAGAAAGCGTGAGCAGCTGCAAACAGTTTAAGGGCAAGATTACGGAGTTCTTTTTTAAGTAGCCACTTTTATTACGAGGTAGCAGCTAGTAAAAAACTGGAAAGAAACCAAGGTGTTAAGGAGAGCATCTGGGATTTTTCTTTTTATTACATACCTTAGATGCATGAAAAGAAAAAAAGAAAAAACAGGTATAATTAAATAAATCAAAACAAATCTAACAAACCCCAATCCCCGACTTGCTAGTCATCAAAGATGTTGAGGAGCTGGTTCGGATAGGAACTCAAATCGAGCGAGACTTCGATGAGTCTAAGAGGTACTGGTGTCAAGCTAATGGTGAGGAGCAGAGGAAAAAACGGCCACAAATTATAAGAAAAATTCCCCAACAAATGAAACAAACCTACCAAAAACCACCAACAAACAAAAAACAATAAAAAAATACAAAATCCAATAGTCCTACAAGGCAGGTATGTCGTTTCTATTACTGATACAGGAAGTACCCTAGTACCCCCGTTGATCAAGAAATCTTTTCTGTTGGCAAAAAGACAAATACGTATCAATCAAGCGAAGGCCAATCTTTTCTGTTGGCAAATAGACAAAGACAAACTGCAGTGGGAAAGGTTAATGTGATCATAGAAAGCAACAATCTTTCTCTCTCTGCAGTTGACTGTGCCCTACAGTTCCAGATGGAACTGAATAATGCAAAGCTTTCTATATCCGAAGCATAGCTAATTAAACACCACTAAACCACAATCAGAATCTGGCTAATTCGGTTCTTCGAAAGCACCTGCTGTTGATGATTAGTATGACTGGATTGAGTTATCTGCGATAATTGCTTGTTTATGGATTGGTTTAAAAGGGGTTATGTATCGATACTCGAAACCACGATTAGCAATGCAGCGATTGGCTGGTGGCAAGACAGTAACGTAATGACATTATATAATTAAAAAAGACACCTGACGAAAAACTTGACAAATTTCTGGACTTTTATAAAGAAACAGCCAAGAGAACAAACTACATACATTTTATAATAGGTAAATTAAATGTGCACTATTTTTATTTTAAAATTTAAATGATTCTCGATTATTTATATTCACGACCTCCAATATTTGTACAGGCTTTACGTTTTTTATTTCAATGTAGTAATTAACAGATTTGTTACGTGTCTGCATCTCCTGCGCTCCATCAAGCCACTCTCATAATAGTTTCGCATCTCTAAGGCCCATCAAGCCACTCATAATAGCTGCACCACTCAAATTAATATCCTACCATTATCGTGTGTGTAAGACTCTCATACAATTATGAAATAATTATTTTACGCATCTAATAAATCTTTCAGTGAGTAAAACTTGCTGTGTCTATATTAAAGACTACACAACATTATTATATTATCTTTAAATAAATTTTTAAATGATTATTATTTTAAATTATTGTCCCTGGATCAGTAGAATACTCTCGTAATAAAGTAGCGTGGGTAGAGGACTGATTTTAAGTATCAATTCTGCTTAAAAAGATGCGATCTAATCCTGTTTACATGAAATAAACCTGCTCCCAAGCAAAGCTTACGGACCTGTTGATATGACCGAAGCTCATCCTGGACTTGCCAAGAACCATAGCGATGTACGAAGAACGGGTCCCAGCAGTGGAGAGTCGTCCCTAATTTGAAAGGTTTTACCAAGAACGGGTCCCAGCAGTGGAGAGTCGTGGACACATTGTCATGGGAAAAAAACCTCCCAAGTGGAGAAGTTCTGAATGAGGAAAAATCCAGGGATGCTCCGGGGACCAAGATTTTATGAACTTTCTCTTACTGCTTGCATTGTTGAACGGGTTTGAACACATTCTCAGAGATGAATTTGATAAAGAAAAAACTGCGGAGAGAATGAAGGGGAACCTTTTGATAAATCTTCGATTCCTTTCAGCAGCATGGAATCTGCTGTCATCTTTTGAACCAACAAAAGAGATGCCCCTTTTTAATACAGAGATGTATGACAAGGACCAAAAAGAAGTTTAAGAATCGAAAAGATCTAAATAGTCTATTCAAACAGTTCTTAAAAATAATTACCACAACCAACCGAAGGATTTGGTTTATCAGCTGTCAATCTTAAGGTAAGATGATTTTATTTATGAAAACCCAATCTTATCATTTTTAATATGCTGTGAGATTTTCAAAAAAAGAAGAAACCAGCATGCATAATGCATTTGCGATGTAAAACATGCATTTCCATTTATGAGAGTGGCATATTTTGAGTTTCTTGGTGCATTATTAAGCTAGTTTGATCTGGCCATTAAGCTATTTATACTTAAACGGGGAATTGGGTTTTTTATATCCCCCTTGGAGTGTCTAGTCATGTTTTCCTCCCAGCTAATCAACAACCCATAATCCACCACAATCCCCCACCATACAACCAATGAAAAACAACAATTGGGTTTTTTATACATTAATGGGACCTTATTGTAAAGTGTTACCAGTAAATCAAAGTAAAGTGACAACAACAAAACAAATTGCAATAAAACTTAACCTCACAAAACCACATATACTTCATGTCTGAAATCCATTTGTTAAATAGCAGCAAGACAAAAGATGTAAAATACATAATTAAACCACTACTGATCCACTGAAATAATGTGAAAAATGGCTTTAAAAGTCAGATAAATACAGTTTGATAGAAATATTTGCCCTGAACATTGTTTTTTTTTTTTTGTTAATATTTTATAATGTAAACTGTGAGCAGCTCTGAGTATATTACTCATATTACTTAGCTTATGCATGGTGATACTAAAATACAGATACTCAAGGAGTTGTGAAATAGAAAATCAAAATAAAGTGATTTAAACAAAACACACTGCCAGTTTTTGTTTTTTAACCTTCTATAACTGAAGGGTAATTGTCTTTACAAATATTTAAACATTATTGGTGCCAAAAAATGCATTTAATGCCTTATTTCTAAATTTTCCACAAAAAAAAAACAACAACACAGAAACAGATTCAAATGTCTTTTGAATGACAGCTTTAAATTAATTGAAATAAAAACAAGGAATTCTGGGGAAGTGTACTTACAGCATCCAAACATGAGCAAAATCAGCAGAGAAAGAGTAAAGATGCTTTCAGAGGAGAAGACAACAATTCTCAAATAACCTAAATGAAAGCTCTCACAAAATTAACTGAGGATAAAATAAAAATCAATCTTTATGACAGCTTTGTTAAATAACATCAAATTGATGTAAGTGGTGTGTTTGCTCACCTGTTTTTAGTATCATTTCTGTCATCAGTGCAGCAGCATTCAGCAAAACAACACCAATGGATCCCAATGCATACAAAATCTTTTTAAAGGTGAGGGTTAGATCTGCAGATTAATGTACATTTATCTCAGGAACATTACTTGTTTTAAATGCAACTGATACATTCATCACTGCTTCAAAAAAAACACATACAAATACATTCACAACTTTATCCACCACAATATATTATATACAGAACTATATTCATAACATTATACATCACATTTGATAATTTAATCCACAATTTAAAAGCACAATACTAAAGCCGAAACTATCTCCGCTTTGATCTTTAAAGTGAGCCATAACAATCATACAAAAGTAATTTTTAAACAAGACACTGAAATTGGATATTGAACAAATTACAAAGTTTAAGTAGATGAATTAAATAAAACTAAATAACTATAACTACATATACCAATAATACACATTGCAATCATCCACAGCGCTTGCTGAAATACAGTCGTACAGATCCATCCTGCAGCAAAATCTGTGAACAGAAGTATATATTAAAGAAATTTATTGAAAGATTAACCTTTTTATCACTTAGAGATATAAAATGAAGTTATTATACAGTGGGGGAAATATTTATTTGATTCCGTGCTGATTTTAAGTTTACCCACTTACAAAGTAATGAAGGTTCTGTATTTTTTATGGTGTGTTTATTTTAACGGATAGAGACAGAATATAAACCCAAAAAAATCCAGAAAAAAGTTTATAAAGGTTAGAAATTGATTTGCATTTCAGTGAATGAAACTGTACTTTCCAGTATTGGGGAAATATAAACTAGGTCTATACTCTTTTTCATTTTCCATTGTTTTGATGCAGAAATAAATAACTACTACCATCATTATAAACGGTGTTATCCATGCAGTTTTACGGGAGTAAAACTGAACCTGAAAAAGATTTTAATGTTTTTAGTCAACAAATCATTTAAAACTCTTGAATAGTGAAGTCAAAAACACCAAACATAAAGACAATCAAAGGAAAAATCTAAAATACTGTAGAACAACAAATAATGAAAAGTAAAAAAGTTCTGATTCAGTCAGACAGAGAATTGAAAATTTTGACCCGAATTTTGATTATTAAATTCTGAATGTATGTAAACAGATTTTTAAATTTAAAAAAGCTTTAAAAGGCACAGTTACCCAATTTTATTTTTTGGTAAAAGTCCCAATTAAGCTGAAAGTAAATTTTTTCTAGTATAAATAGAACTATAGACAGATGAGTTAACATACTTACAGAATTTTCCCTTTGTTTAGGGGTCAACCAAACAGAAGAATGACACAAAAAAGGATATTGGGAAAATTATGGCAACAAAAACCCCTAAAAACAGAAGAATAACAATGTTCAAGTAAGATTTCTGATGACAAAAAAATTTAAAATGTACGTTACTGTGAGGGTTCCATTATTTTTCTTCTCTCTTTAACCTTTTGCTACTTAAAGTATATTATAATAAATCAGATTTTGTTACTGTGAGGGTTATTCTCATTGTGCTGATTGTTCTCAAAATGCGATCTACTATGTTTTGTATACTTTTTTTTTTTTCCTCTGAATATAAATTCAGAAATGTCACTTGGATTTGATAAAAGGCCAAACTCCTCTGGCAGCTCCAAAAAGAATGTACAGAGGGTGACGGTAGTGAAGGCAGAATAAAAAGCGGCGAATGCAGCAACAACTGTTAATTTACTCCCATATCCATTCTGATATCTGTCCATGGCATGACATCTCCTTTTTTTCAGTCAATACTACAAAACGTAAAAAAAAAAAATCCAAGTACTTTAGTTCAAAAAAAAATCAACATTAAAAAAATAATCAGACAATCATGAAAAAAACTCCATACAAGATTCAATCAGAATCTATATCAGATTCCAACATAATATACAAATACCACATAATATTCATTGGAGAATTGCTATAATTCTTAATACACATAATTCTACTGAACTACTACTTCACAATCATGTGATTTTTAAAGTATGAGATGGAGACATTCCCATTTCTATAACTTTCTTCTGAAGGCAAAACACCACACAAAATTAAAAGGTAGTAGAAAAATTATAATGTAAGTATACATATATTAGAGATGCACCGATACCAAATTTCTCCACTGATACAAATAGCTGATTATTCAGAATGATATCTGCCGATACCGATAACAATACCTATAGTTTGGTCTGTTTTTTTTTATTATTAATAATTAAACAATTTTAAAAGAAATGCAAATAAAAACTTTTTTGACACATTGTTTCAGAGTAACTGCTTTCAGTTATGAACACAAACACATTAATATTATTAATATTAATTGAATTAATATTTACTCACATTAAATTCTGAAGATAAAATTATTTCTTTCTGGCAGTTATTAATTCATATAATTACTATTGATATTGAACCTCAAACTGGTGAGGTTTCTTAGGCCATGTCCACATGTACATAGGTATTTTTATAAACAGAGTTTTTACTTTCTTCCATTTTAAAAAGTTCTGCCCACATGAAAACGCTTAATGTAATGCTATGATGCACTGTCACATACGCCAAAACCAACAGGTATTATATAATCTCACCGAAAGCCATGTTGCCAATCAGAAGCTTCCGGAAAATGTTTCCAGTAGGCGGAGATAACAGTGCATGCCCAACGTCACAAAGTTAAAATGTACTCGTTACATTAATCGTGTAACCTCGGTTCCCTGGACGGAACGGACCAGTACTGCGCCGAAGACGATATGGGAAAAAAAACCTTTTTTCTCCTGAACTGAAGCCTTATTCAACGCTTTCGCAGTGAAAACTGCACACGCCATTGGTCTGCGTAGTGTTATTAAAACAAACCATCGGCTTTAGCAGCCGCGCCAGAACGAATCCCATGGCAGGGAAGCCTCAAAGCCCGCCAATATGGGAATCCGGTTATGGCATTGGCCGCTTCACACAGGAATTCAGGTGGTTACTTCGACTGAAGCGCTTACCACTGAGTCGGGTGCCAGCAGCCTTTCAGTGATGAATAGCGGAATGATATTCAAGTTCCCCGTGATTTTAGCTTAACCATGAAGTTACTTGGCAACCGAAAATGCCCTCAATACTTCATCTGTAATTTCGCGCCGGAAGACGGCGATAAGGGGAACCCAGTTCAATCACGCCCATAAGAAGGGGGGATTTGACTAACCTGGAATCATACTTCTGATCTGTGATATCAAGATATGACAATAGCAACTAGGAGCAGAATAAGCTCAATGAGGTTACGCCTACCAGCCTGATCATCCTGCCTATTTCGCCTCAGTACCAAAGTGACCGAAAAGGCATTTGTGAGCAAAGTTTGAGTCTGGGGCAAAGAATGGCCAAGAAAGCGGCCCAAATGAGGAAATAAAAAAGGTGGGACTTTACACAGAAAGTACTCCTAGTACGAAGCGCCGATCGCCTAGGATTATAAAATTCCAGCAAATGTGGACGGGCGAGGCTCCCAACCAGCCGCCGGCTAATATTTCTGGCGAGAAGTCACGCTTTACCTTGCATCATGCTCAGTGGATCTAAGACACTGCCTCGCCGAATGGGCTTCTTATCGAATTGGGCTTCTTTGCAGGCCTAAAGAAGAGTAGGGGCCATAGCCGGATTGGCGCCCACAATCCACCTCTTCGAAAAGCCTTTTGCTTTGAGATTAATTCAGTAACCCTCTGGTGCGGTTTTTCCAGCACAGCGAAGAGTTGCTCTGATCGGGCTTTATTCGCGAGAACGCCTATGTAGACTTTAGAGCCCCTCATCAAGCAGATTCAGCTCTCGATCGCCCCTCTGTGTTTTTGTAATGCAGAGAGAGTGACCTACTTGTGCCTCTGAAAAGGTGCGTGGAGAGCACCTTTGGTACATAGCCATGCCTTGGCTTCCCCAGGGGATCGACCTTTGAGTCAAAGAGCCCTGGAATTCTAGGTACAAATTAGGGCTTCATCGAGAGTGCTTCTGTAACGCCTGCACATCGCTCTTTGGCCAGACGCCTAGTGCCAACAGCAGACCGGGTCTTCTAGCTTATTATGGGCCTTGGCGCCTAAGTGGATCAGAAGGGCACCAAAGGTGGGGCCCTCTTCAGTGGGCTCCTCAGTATCATGGGCAGGTCCTGTAAGGAAGGACAGTGAAAGTGGGAGGCGCGGATGAAGCCTCTCTCTGGCACTCCTCCCTATAAATCGGATTTACTCAAGTCGTGGTCTGCCCCAAATCAATTACCTAAGCAGTATGGGTGCGTGATGCCGCTTTATAGTCACTTCTACGTGACTCCTTGATGCGGAGGGGGGATCAGCCCCTTCTCCCAAGAGGTCTTGTAAAAAATGATAGACCACTGATACGTCACAGGAGGTCGGGTTTCATGGTCTGAGTACCATGTGGAGAATATAGATTCATTTTAGAGGCATAGAGGCGCTGCAGACGGAGCTTCCAGCCCGTGAAATTGTGGTTTAGTACACTTCAGGGAGTCCCAGTGGGTTCCTAATCGAAGCCGACCAGCAGTGCAGAGACTACATCCTGGGGTGTGTGGATGCCAAATCGCTCTGGGTCCACCTGTTGAGAAAGGAGGTCCCCATCCTCAGTGAGGAATGGGTTTCATGGGGGCCAGCCACAGCATCTGTGGGATAGGTCGTACGATCCAGTTGCTGATTTCCCAGAGTGGGGCTAACAGAAGAACGCCTTTGCATCTCTGGTCCCCTGACAAGTCCACCTGGGATTACTTGGGGAATCAGAGGAACCGGAGGAAAAAGCGAAAGAAGACGGTTGTCGTGGCCAGTCCTGGGGACCCCGCTTCCATCCTCGATCTTGGAAAAATATAGTTGGTCAATGAGAGTTGTCTTTTTTGAGGCTAACGAGGTCCATTTCCCCAGCTACAAAGATGTCCTTATATCTTCTGAACTGTTGCGGGTGGAGCCTCCACTCTTCTGAGGAGACTCCGCTTCTTCTTGACAGCACATCCGCGCCTTTGTCTAGTTTGCTGTCGGCAGATGCACTGCCTCAGGGACCCTGCTGCTCTGGTCCATTCCCAGCAGCCGCTGACGTTAGTCTGAAGAGACGCTGGCTGATGGTACGCCCACCTTGGTGATTTGCAGCAAGAGACCATTTCGCCGTCATGCTGTCTGATCTGACCAGGCACGCTGCCAGGCTCTTTCAGGTCTGACATGGAAGCTCTGGCAGGCCTCCTTTTGAACTGCAATCATCTCGCAGGCAGTTGATGCGGAAGCCTGCTCTCCCCTCTTCTTCTTTACCATCGGGCCAAAGCCGGTTTCCTTCGCGACAGCGCACCCTAACCCTTGTTGGATGCGCCTGTGGAGATCACTTTCTTCTGCAAACCATACTACTGGGCACCCCTGCTCCATCCATTGCATGTTCCTCTGAAGGGTCAGGGCCTAAATGCAGTCCTGATTCACCTTGATATTCAGGGTCTCGCGGACACCACGCATGAGGTGGGATATCGATTGTTTCAGCTTATCACTGGAGTGGGCGCATAATGAGCAGCCCAGCTCCAGCACTGCCATGGCGCCGCTGCCAAGGGCGCTTCTCCAGCAACTTCCTGGAATGTTTTTAGGGGCGCAGAAGCACCTATTTTGAAAAGAGGCCGCGAGTCGATGTAGAGTACAAGCGCCAGCCCTTCCTACTACATTGTTGCCCCTATCATAACCTGAGTCTAACACTGTTCCCAGAATGATGCATCATCCGCTGCTGGGGGACAGCAAACCTTGGCAAAATTCTATCCTGGAGCCTCCCATGGCATTCCAGGTGGCTGAGGAGCAAAGTTCTGTAACTCCACTGCCTCCCCCTCTGACTGGAGCTTCAGAATCCAGCCAGGCTGTCGAGGTAATTGGAGGAATGGATTCCCTTCCCGCCTGAGAGGGAGAGCCGATCCATGCACTCCTCGGTAAATGTGCGAGGCGCCAGAGATAGCCCAAAGGGGAGGACTCGCATTGGTAAGCCACACCTCGGGCTGCAAATCCCCTGGCGAACGGCCTCCGTGACGTAAAGGCCATCTGATGCGCTGGCCAGATCTACGTAAAGAAACTAACACCCTGAGCGATTTGTGAGAGGATTTGTTTCAACGGATCATTCTGAAGCTCGGCCTCATGAGGGCACGGTTCAGATGTCTTAAATCGAGGATGGGGCGCAGCCCCCATCCTTCTGGGAACTAGAAAGTAATGGCTAAACCCTGAGTCGCTGCGCGCTGGGGAACGACTTCTATAGCCCCTTCACCAGCAGATTTTCTACTTCGCACGGCGAACGGAGCCGCTTTCGCTGTGCACGAGGGTGACCACCCGCCAAAGCGGGTGGTCGCCGTCAACTGAAGGGAATAGCCATGTTTTATTATTCCCATGAACCAATCTGATACCCGGAATGGTTTGCACCGAGCACTCGATGGACAGAGGTTGGATTAACTTGAGTGTTTGTCTGCCGTGGGGGGACATAGCACTCGTGGGTGTTATGTGAGGAAAACTGCTCTTTTTGTGAAGGAGTGTGTTTTTTATTTTGTGCGCTATAACAGCTTTTGCTGTTCAGAAGCAAGCAAAGGGCCCATTGTTTGCGTTAAAAACATCTCACGACTTCTGAGATGGATGGCAAAACACACGGGCAGTTTGGGGTGGTCCGCCGTACGCAGACTTTAGCCCCCTCTTCTTTCTTGCCTGTGGATCAGGATGACGGGGCGCGCCAGGGTCCAGGCACTACCTGGGCCAGTCCCATGCTTAGGAACTGAAACCGCCTGGGGCCGAGCGAACGTGTTGAGGCTCGGATTTCACAGGCTGGGCAGTGGGCGGCAGCAGCTGGCTGCTTCGGGGAGGCTGACGAGTCGGCACCTGTCTGGGCCACTGGCAGCAGATGAAGCCGCCGTTGGCAGGAAGTGTCGATCACTCGGGACGCACTTCTGTGCCCTGCGGAAGCGCCAGCAACCCTTCAACCGCTGGACCAAGAGGGCCGCTGGGGGAGATCGCGATCCAGGAACTGGGCTCTGTCAGCATCCTTGACTATGAGGTTAAGCCGCGCTGGCGCCTCCAGGACGACCAGGTTAGCCATCGAGCCCCCTATGGCCTGGGCAGTGCTCTTGGTAGCACTTCTCAGCTCCCTGAGCATGGCGACATCCGGGCCAGACTCATCAGTGGCGGCGAGAAATTTGGCCTGGAAGACTTGTAGCACTGCCATGGAGTGGAGGCCAGCGCTGCTTGCCCTGCCGATGAATAAGCATGCCCGGGCGAAGCCGATGCCGTGACGCAGGGTTTGGATGGATGGCTGGCCTGGTCGCATCATTCACAGCCGTAAGGCAGAGATGCGGCCAGCGGGACTCAACAGCTACGGCAATCAGCTTCGGATCTCTCGCAGCGCCACTTAACCGAGGCAAGGGCAGGATGAAGATAGCGCACGGCCGCCACTTTGAGTAGGGGGTATAATTTGACGATTTTGTAAGCCTGCCGTGGACCTCCCCGGGAAAAAATCGGCCATGTTCCTCTGACGCAGGGCTTGCTGGCACTCCAGGCAGAAACCATTCATCCAGATTTGCCACGGGATGGTTCCTCTGGAGGAGATCATTCCAGACCCAGCCTATCCACCGCCCCGAGAGAACGCAAATAAGTTCCGTGTCCATCCCGAGTTTCCTCGGCAAGGCTGGGTTCAGATACATCGAGGGGCGGGTCCGGGCGAGCCCATAGCCTCAGCATCTGCTTAAGCTTAGAGACATGTTGTCCTCTAGCTACGATTCCTCCTCAGTCCTCTCCCAAACAACATCTGTGACTCACCATGCAGCAGAGGAAATACTGGTCTGGCTGTGGCTAAAGAGGACTGGGAAATTTTCTGGGCCGAGATATCGAAGCACGCTGGGCTGAGCCGGGCGTGGGATTAAGCTTTTCTATCCTGCTGGCTTTAATCTCTTCAGCCTCGCCTCTTTCTTCCTTTGCCGCCCGCGGAGGAAGAACCGGAGGGGCGCAGGAGTGAGGACCGCCTCTGAAAAAGAAAGCGGATTTTGGCGCAGCTTAGAGAAGCTGAAAAAAGATCTGGCGTTCCCGCACGAGTAATATGAATTTCTGCATGAGCGCCAGCGCCAGCGCACTCTCAAGCACGGCGACACTGCATCACGAGCTGCAACGATTTATGACGGCATTCTGGGGCCAACGCCGTGAGAAAAGGCCCCTTTAGAAAAAATTTGCTCTTCTCAATCTCTCTCTCACTGGATGGGCTTTAGGGAAGCAAAAAGCATCTGCAACGGGACCAGCAATCATGGCTCCAGCGGAGGCGGCCAACGGCAAGTAGTTCAGCTGGAGGATCAGCTAAGAGATGCGGGACGCCAGCTGAAGGGAGAAGAAATCTGAATTCCTGTATGCCGGCCAATATATAGCCAGATCCCCGCTCCATTTTGGCGGGCTTTAAGGGCCTCGCTGCCATAGGTTCATGCAGGACTGCTGCCGAGCCATTGGTTTGTTTTAATAACACTGCACGAACTAATGGCCGCAGTTTCACTGCAGGATTGAATGGCTCAGTTCAGGAGAAAAAAGGAGTTTTTCCCATAAGCATCTTCGACGCAGTATGAGTGAAGTATTGAAAGGGAACTTTGGTTTCATTTTTTACACAATAACACTGCAACTGGAGTTTTTGAAAATCTTTACCCTGGTTTTCAAAAGTTTTCAAAAATGTTCGGTTTCAGTGACTTGGTGCAGCATTTGCATGTGAACTAACGGCCAAACCACATAGAAACAGCTGAGGTTTTAAAAAATATCCGGGTTCGTGTGGACAGGGCCTTAATGAATTCAATGCATTTTCCAGCCCTCTTTTGATTGACAGGATATATTGGTCCTGATACTCAGCTGTTTTTAAACTAGTGTGAATAATTGCTTTTATCAGCCGATAACAATTCTACCAATTATTGGCAGATATATTGGTGCATCTCTAATAAAATCAATTATTGATAAGCTGAAAAGGTTGTCTTTACAAACTAACTGGAAAGACTTACAGTAAATGAAGTAGATGACACAGAGCAAAATTATGACTCCAGCTGTAATAATCTTGACTCATAAGTCATCTAAGCACCATTGTTCCTAAGGCTTTGCTGAAAATAACTGAAGGAAAATTAATAAACAACTTCTGTTGAGAAATTCAGCACTAAACACATGTAAAATCATACTAAATCATGACTTTCGAGTGAAAATAAAGTAGTAATACAGGGTACATTTAATTTTTGGTTGCTGCAGATTATTTAAACTTCTTTTGTGCATAAATGACAGCATGATAAACATGATATCATGTATTAGAACATTTAAATTTACCAACCTGAAGAATAAACCACTATTTCCAGGAAATATTAGACTGAAGAGCCTAAATCTGCAAACAAAATGATTTTGGGTAGCGTTAATATTCCCTGTATCAGTGTCAATTCATACCCATGCAAATAGGCTACCTTTTGGCAGAGGCTATTTACACTCACCCTGTCACAGTTGGCTATGTTATGGTCTAGTCTCCTTGTTTGATCAGTTTTTGTCTCCCTTTGATTTCACTCATTTGATTCACCTGTGTCGATTAATTATCCTCATGTGCCTCGCTACTTAAGTCTAGTCTGTGTTTGCATTGTAGAGACCTATGGGCCTGTTTACACCTGGTCACTTCACGCTTTTCTGATTGATAGCTATCCGATCGCGGAAACGACCAGGTGTAAATGCCCCCAAACACATTCGAGACGGATATAACCAATCGCCAAACCACTTCAGGAGATGGTCTGGGACTTATTCCAGATGAAACTGGACAAATGTAAATGCATCTGGTTGTTGGAACCACATATGCAAATTTTACTCCTTCCAAAACATTAAAATGATAAACGTGTGAGAGTGTGTTCACATTCTTGCAAATTCTTGGCGATGTTTAGCAAACCCTTTCCCTTCAGCAAGCCGTATGCAAACTGCTGCGTAATGAAACTGAAAGTAAGACGATGTCAAACACCATTTTCCCCAAAAGCAGGGGGAGTAACCTTTTTTTAAATTAGCGGGGATACAAAAATGATATATGGATATATTCTTTATAACCCGCCAAAATTAGGCACATTTTTATATTGATATACAGAGTTTGATACTAGCGAAAAATAAAAAGACTGAACTCGCTTAGAGAGGAAAAAGGCTTTTTAAACAGTGACAAGCTTCATTTTAAAGGCCTTTAAAAACTGGAAGAAAAATTTCTTAAAGATATTGTTTGGGGTTGCCTCGAAGCCATATCCTTTGACAGAAAGGCTAAAAGTGATAAGACATCTAGGCTACTTGCGCGTTAAATGGTTTGAGATGTGCTTGTTTTGTTGGGCAACACTGGTGGTAAGAAATAAATAATATATATATATATATATATATATATATATATATATATATATATATATACAATCTGTATACATATAGCAGACTAATCCTTTAGAATTTTGGTCCATGCTCATTGTTTGCTGTGTATCATCAGTAATCCGCATCCATTCATGATGTCTTGCTGTATCAGCTCTTATTCACACATTTTTCATTTCTGAAGAAGATATGATATTTGTGCATAGTGCTGGTCATCATATTTGAGAACAAGAGAATAGTGAAATATGTTACAAAACTTGAAATACACTCTGTTCGTCCGATATGAACTATGATCCACGAAGAGTGTTGTTAAACTCATCTCGGTTCACCAAGAGAAACGCTTGTCTCATAGCTCACGGTTGTCTATAAATACTGTTACAGTCATGTGTTACAGAGTAAAGCTCTGACGAAACTTAGATTTACACGATACTCAGCCAACTCACCCAAATTAATCAATACATCACTTTTCGTGACATAGGTTTAACTTTGCTTTTTGAATGGGAAGAATGAAATTGCTCCAAAAATGACACCCACAAAACAGTATAAATAATAGCAAATAGAATCTTACTACTTTATCATTTAATGCAAACAATGCTATTTTGATTACTTTAAGTAACATCTGTTGATTTTCACTTGTGTAAATAGCCTCTGCCAGTATGTATTTCATCAATGATGAAAAAGAAATCCACATTTTAAACATTCATTAATACAAATGGCATAAAATCACTTTTTAAATTATGAAATTAAATTTTAAATCTAATGCTGAAGATTGACAAAATTGAAAAAACCAAACCTGACAGTTTCTAAATATGGTGCAACATAAATCAACATCAGAGGCCTCTGATATATAGAGCACAGCAAGAGACGGTTCTCATATTAGAAATCCTGAAAAAAATAAATTAATGAATGAATAAATTATTTTGGAAATATCAGAATGTTCTTAAATAAGGATAACTAACCAACCAGTTGTTATCGTGATAATAACCACCTAACAGGGTGATCTTAGATCACTGAGCTGTGTTATTCTGCACAACAAACCGCTGGATGTACATTATCCCTTTATTACATGGCTATTATTGCACATGAATATTTCAAAAGAAATATTGATTTGAGTTGGAATATTTGAACACAAAGCTTTGTAAAGAAAGCAATTGCTAGCAAGTGGCAAGTACTAGACCATGATATTTAAGGGATATGGTGCAGCAATACTAATTTATTACACAACATTTACCATCATTAATACTCATAGGATTAAAAAAGGATATTAATTTAAAAGAAAAATGTTTCAGAATCTTACCAGTTTGTTAGTTATCTTATAATCAATTAAAACAATCATCGTAAATCGTCGTTTTTTATGAAATGAGATTATTATGTTAATAGAATGTTCATTCAACGTAACCTAGTATTTAATAATATTTTCAACAGGTTAGCCCAAAAACATTAGGTATACTTTGTAGACTTTTGTAGACTTTTTGTCCTCATAATGTTGGTTGAAAAACAATGAGAACAATATTCTTGTAACATCTTTTGAATATTTAGAATGAAAATTAACTTCAAAATGAACAAGGTTGTGTGTGCTTTTTCTAGTGTGACATAGTTTGTTCCTAACATTTCTCTTAATTAGGAAAGTGTTAGAATTAAACACTATTAAAATGATGTTCATTAAATCACCATATTTTGTCATCAGTATTTGATGAATGTTCATATAATGTTGGCAGAAAACATTATTTGATATTGATTGTGAGTTAATAAGTGATGAATGACAACTAGATAGTAAAGTTTATAGACAAACTTCAAGTTGGCTTGAAAAAGCCTAGCCAGAAAGTTTGAAGTAGTTTTAAAAACTTAAAGTTTGAAGGTTTTTCAGTTTTAACTAATTTAAAGTAGTTTTATAGTTTTGAAGGGAATACAACCTATCAGGAAAAAATCAATAGATAAATATACAGATATTTAGAAAGATAAGAAATAAGAAAGTTCCTATCATGTCGCTAACGGTTTCCAGCATGTTTAAAGATGTCACTAGCATGTTGGTATCATGACTAGCAAGTAACTAGCATGTCATTAGCATGATTATCAAGTTACTAACATAGCGATAGCATGTTTCCAGCATGATTAGAAAGTGACTAGCATGTCACTAGCATGTTTCCAGCATGATTAGCAAGTGACTAGCAAATCTCTAGATGTTGTTAGTTGATTAGAAGTGACTAGAATGCTGCAAGATGACTACCAAGTCACTAGCATGTCGAGATGATAAGCAAGTCACTAGCATGTCGCTACAAGTTTCTAGCATGTTGTTAACATTAATAGCAAGTGACTAGCATGTGATTACCATGTTGTTAGCATGATTAGCAAGTTACTAGCATGTTTCAAGCATGACTAACAAGTGACTAGCATGTCATTACCATGATTAGCAAGTGACTATGATGATTAGCAAGTATGTTGTTAGCATGACTAGCATGTCATTAGCATGATTATCAAGTGAATAGCATGTTGTTAACATCATTAGAAAGTGACTAACATGTTCCTAAGCATGATTAACAAGTGACTAGCATGTCATTAGCATGATTAGCAAGTAACCAAAGCATGTCGCAGATGTTTCCAGCATGGTTAGCAAAATACTAGCATGTTGCTAGCCTGATTAACAAGTTACTAACTTGTACTAGCATGATTAACAAGTAGGTAGCATTCACTAGATGTTTCTAGCCTGATTAGCCAGTTACTAGCATGTTGCTAGCATGATTAACAAGTTACTAACTCTGTGGCTAGCATGATTAACAAGTAGCATAGATGTCACTAGCATGTTTCTAGCCTGATTAGCAAGTTACTTTTATGTTAACGTTTCTGTTAATCCAGCTAAAGCCAGCTGATTCAGTAAAAAAACTGGTAAAAACCAGCTAAGTCCAGCGTTACAGTGGTCAAAACCACTTAAAAACCAGCTTGGGAGACCAGCCAAAGCAATCAATCAGCTTAGGCTGGTTTTAGCTGTATTTTCTGTAGGGCGCTACAATTAATTTTTAAAAAAGGAATTTATACCTGTATGATATTACACTGTTCATTTTACCAGCGCTTTGAAAAAGACATATATGAATGATTCAGCTGGGCTCCATCTTCTAGTGAAATGCAGGAATTCTTTCAGCTGCATAACTTTCACTGTGCTATATGGGTATTCTCTAGCTGATGAGCTCAGCTGAGCATACATCAAGTGTACATGATGACTTCACTAAACAGGCATGTGATCAGCTAGAGACAAAAAAAAAAAAAGAAGGAAAATCCTGACCACCCAGCATCTAGTATTAAAATATATATTTTAGCACATTAAAAGATATATCTTATATTGTAAAAATACATACTGTCCTGTAAAAAATAAAAAGCAGCATTTAATTATCATGACAACAATATAATAATATATTAAAATAAAGTACTATAATATATTATTGTAAAGTTAACAGAATTATTATTATTATTATTATTAAAGTACCTACAAAAGTTTGGAAACATTATAATTATTAATTATTTTGAAATAACTATCTTCTGCTCATCAAGGCTGAATTTATTTGATCAACAAAGTAAAAATATATATTGTGAAATTATTAAAAATACAAAAAAAGTTTTCAATTTTAATATATTCTAAAATGTAATGTTATTCCGGTGATGCAAAGCAGAATTTTCTTTATCATTACTCCAGTTTTCAGTGTCACATGGTCTTTTAGAAATCATTACAATTTATTTGTCTCTCAAGAAACATTTATGATTATTATCAATGTTGAAAACAATTTTGTTGCTTCATATTTTGTGTGGAAATGATGCACTTTATTTTTCAGGATTTTTTGATAAATATAAAGTTTACTGAACAACATTTATTTGCATTCATCAAATATATTAATTAAATTTGTTCTTGTCTTCACTCACTTTTTGTCACTTTCATGCATGATGTATAAAATTATTAATTTCTCTCTCTTTTTAAATCTTATACAAATGTTTGAGTGGTATCACTGTTTCCAAAAAAAAATAAGCAGCTACTGGAGTATTAGCTACTAAAAATTAAAAACTTTCATTAAACAAAAAAAAAAAATAAAATAAAGACTACTTAAATATAAAATAACAATTAAATTTCTTTGTAAACAACAAATTTATAACCATTTCTAATGACGAATGTCGCGTTCCCACATGCAAATTAAAGCGGCTCAAACCAAGCACAGCACTAACAGTGAATCACAACTAAAAACAGTACTGTAACAGCAGACATGTAGCGCGTCTATAATTACAGCACAACTGTTGTGAATTTTATGACAGCACTACCAATCTCAAATTCTCACTGTCATTCATAAAAAGTCACTGGGACACGTTTCAGCACCGATTCTGTGCATGTTTGGCGCTTTGAATCATTAGAATTCTTTGAACTGTTCTGCAGATGACGCTGCGAGCTTGTGCAGTGCTCTCAGGTTGGAAAATACGGAAATCCGTAAAATCACATCCCTGACTAAAGTGTCGAAACATAACAAATGGTAGCTGTCCTCACAGTGACGCAAGTATGCTTTCAGCGCTGTTTAAAATTGTTTCATTTTCAAGCCAGGGAATCTGAGATAGATCTTCAACATCAGCTAAATATGATTGTCACCATTGTTAAGGCTTGGTACTGCATACCGGAGTGTTGATTTGGCGGCACTCCTTTGTATCTATTAGTGCGCCTAGTTCCCACATATTTCCAATGTCAGATATAAAACTATGCATGCAGTAAAACCCTATCAATAGACTCCATTTAACCAAGCACAGCTATATTGATGTTTCCCCAGCCAAGGAATAAAGCTTGTAATTCTGTTTGCGGGAGTTTTACCTCCTCTCCTGAGATTTGGGGTGTTTTCAGATGTAGTCTGGCTTATAAAGTTTTTATGATATGTGAAAAGCATTGAGGTCCCACTCTACTCGTGGTTTCTATTCTTTGACGCGGTACCTGCATTGGGCTTGGGCGCATCAATGTTCTGCTGCATCAATGTTCCGCCGCGGCTGAAAAAACAAGGTCTGTACGCCATGCGAGGTTCTGGAAGAAATGCTGAATATTCATGATGGCATCCGCGGGCCTATATGGATTTCATTATAAAGAGATCAAACACTATGGGATTTAGAATTGATGGAGTTTTCACTATCTATATAATTCATTTCTATACCGGCTGTAATTTTGTGGAAATATACAATGGCCTTTAAACGAATTCTACTGAATAAGAGGAAAAAAAAAAGGCAGCAGGCCATTTTTTCGTGAGTAGAAAAGGTATAGATATATTATAAATAATATACATTTGTATTTGTAATGCCATAATCATCAATTAAAATTATTCCTGATTAGTTACTTCTTTTTTCTGTGATTTTATCAAGATTAATGCAGCATCAACCCATTTTAATTTTTATATATTTTATATTGCAATATTTCCTTTCTACATTTAGTCGAATCCAAAAATAATGTAGCCCCTGGGAATGAAAACCTGTTATTTCATCATTTTTAAGAAGTGCAGTAATTGAGGCTTGATGTCTCTATTGAATAGTTTTTCTCCATCAGTTTTAGCCATTAATATATATTTTTCTACTTTGCCTATGCAGGCCCATTCAGATTTCACCCGGCTAGTTTGTATGTCGGCACAAAATCTGGCTGTACATCTGAACCTCATCTAGGATTTTTCTTTACTCTTTGCATCTATTTGATACTCTTTTAATCTATTTTTAAAATCTCTTTGGCTTAAGTAAGGGATACTTCCACAGCCAGAAACAGAAATGGACACAAGTTTGAGTGTTTTTTGTTCATCTCGAGATGTGCGCCTGTCTGAACTGGTAGTGCGCGCGGCCTGTCTCTCTGCTGTTTGCTCTACAGATTTGAATCTATTTTTTCTGTCTCATCGCTGCCATGGATTACTGATAATTTGAATAAAATGATGGCTTGACTACATACTAGAGTGCAGCCGTGCTGATGACAGTAATAAAATGGATGCTTTCAGATTATTTCATTAAATATTTTAAGAATGTTAAACAGAAGAATTTAACTACGTAATGTGCTAATGCATTAATATTGACAGTTCTAATTATATTTATATGGGATATTGCAAATATATATAATAAGCATTTCTTCCCGGAACGTGATAAGTGATGTGAATCTACTCTTTGATCCTTTCTTTAGAGTGGAAAAAAAAAATTGAGATCACTTTGCCTTGTTCATATAAATACTCAAGCTGGCCGGTGATACAAGAAGTGATATATGCAACTTCTGCTTGAGAAATCCCTACATGTTAGAAATTAATAAAACTCTGAACTGAGGCACCTTTCTTTGATGATCTGGGCTGTAGAATACTTAAGAGCTGAGTATACCACAAGGCCACACAAAAAGCAGAATAAAATGGATGGAGCATGCTGAGACGACAGCGACCAGGGAAAAAGATGGAACTGTATTTCCATGAAGCAAAGATCTGATATGAAGTTGATTCATGTAAATAATCGATTGATGAAAATGTGTGGGTGAAATAATTAATTTAAGGCTACGCCCATACAAAGCCAGAGCTCTCTATCCAATCTTTTTTTTTGTCTCATTCTAAAAAAATTCCTGTAAACATGGAGTCATCTCTAAGTAGCCATTCCTGCATACAAGAAACTACTGAAAAACGAGTGGTATATATGCTGTGACCAGTATATGGCACAGTAATTCTACCAGAGAGATACACTAAAAATGGAGAAGAAGACTTGGAGCATGCACATAAACCTTGCACGCTGTATAGAAACCAACACAAGACGAATATGGTGAATGCAGCAAGAGCAAGAGTGGAGTCGTTTGTATGGATTCTCCCCTGGCAAAAGAAGTAGAACTTCTACTCAGAGTTAAACTGGAGGTACAAATCGACTAATCTTTGTACTCTTTGGTTGCGGCCACTCGTCCCTCTATTGACAAACACACTGGAAGCTGGCGCCAGTGGGATGACCCATGCATCATCTACTGTAACCATTGAGCATGGCTTCTCTGAGATGTCGCCTCTCCATCCACAAGGGGAACTGAGCAGCACCCTCAGTCTCTACCCATCCCAGTTTCTCACAAACATAAGACCACCGGCTAGATCTCAGAGAGATCTGAGGATTACATTGAGAGCTTCTCCATCGGGCCGGATCACTCATACGGCTCCCAAGTGATTTCACTGAACCGCTCATGATGGAACCAGCATTTCATTCGTGCGCGCCAGAGGATCGGATGTTGATCACAGCATCGGGCATGGGTTATCATCCTCCGAGGATGGAGATTCAGCGACTGTCCAACCCGGTGTTGTCACCGCTGCAGAATCGGACCGGTTGACGGCCATGCTTTCCCGGGGAGCCGTGAGCATCGGGCTGGAGATGAATACACATTTCCAGCGGGCCTACTTCCCGAGGAGCTGACTAGTCCGTGGACCCCCTTTTTCAGACATTTTAGTCTAGTTTTACTTTTTTTAAAAATTAAGTCCCATGTTAAATCTCCTTTTTATCATATTAGGTCAACCTTACCCTATTTAGTTTTAGTCAAGTTTTAGTCAACTAAATTCTCAACATTTTAGTCTAGTTTTAGGCAAAGTAAATCTAAAGTATTTTAGTCTAGTTTTAGCCAATGAAAACTTGACATTTTAGCAATACGATTATTATTAATGGGGTCATATGATGCCAATTCAAGTTTTCCTTTCTCTTTGGAGTGTTACAAGCTGTTTGTGAATAGACAAGATTCCTAAAGTGGCAAAGACTAAAGTCTCAAACCCAAGGAGATATTCTATTTAAAAGTTAAGACTCGTCCAAGCCCTACTAAAACGCCTTGTTGAAACATGCCCCCACGTCTACGTCACTGTGTGGGAAGATGTGCATAACACTGCCCAAATGTTTATGTTTACACATTTCATGGAGCAGTTTCCTTTTCCTCTGGGTTATCAGGCTTGGGGTTGACAATCAGCAACACAATGCCTCCTCACTCTTGCCCATGTTGTTCCTATCGCCAGCAGTACAAGATTGCGGTTCGGGGACGTGCTGCCTCCCCAAGCATCTCTGGCCATTCCCTACCGGGGACACAAGGAGGCCTGCTGTGATGAGCCAGGACGTGATGCCTTCTGTGCCATCCAGCATGACTAATCACCAATGCACCACCGTAGGTGTATCAATTGTAAGGTTGTAACAATATACCTGTATGACGGTTATCACAGTTTGAACATGCATGGTTATCATACTGTAAACCTTTGCATATCTACAGTTTAAAAAAATTAATGAATACAAATCTCACCCACGCATATTATTTCCACTCGGCTGCTTCACTCTGCATTCACTTGGCTGCTTACATGCACGTACAGTGGAGAAAATGACAGAGACAGAGATTATAACTAATCTCCATCCCTGCTGATAAAAAGTTAAAATCTATATTATGGGAATGCTTAGAATCTAAAAAAAAAGGAATGCGGGTTGTCCTTGAGAACAAATACAATTTGCAAAAAATGTGGATGCAAAATGGCTGCTAAAGCAGGCAATACATCTAACATCTTTGCTCATATTCGAAGACACCATCCCTCTGTGTAGATAAAGATGTGTCGCATTTATAAAAAGTTATAAATTAAAGCTGTATCATTTCCATGATGCAGAGGGAACTCGGGATCGTGAACATGGTATTAAGCATGGAACACACCAAGCCGACGGTGAAGTTGGTCCTCGTCTGCTTTTTTAGAGCAATTCAACATGTTGAATCGGCGTTGGAGCTCGTCGGTCAGTCAGACCATCTGATCATTCTGATTGGCTGTTCAACTGTTGAACCAGTGCACGAGAAGGCACAGAACAGACATGCTACTTGGCTGTCGAGCATCGGCACAGGGCCTCGACTGTTTTGGCACATCAACTGCCTAGAGCTGTTGGCAGTGCATCTGGCCTTGTGGTAGTTTTAGCCACTTCTGCAAGGATCCGCACGGACAACACTGTGGCTGTTTTGTACATCAACCGCCAGGGAGGTCTACGATCATGTTGTTTGTCTCAGCTCACTCATCATCTCCTCTGGAGTCAAACATGGCTCAAGTTGTTGCACGCCGATCACATTCCAGGGGAGCTCACGACACATCACAACAGCTCACATTCCCCAGAGAAATGCGACTCCCCAGACAGTCCAACTGATCTGGAGTTAATTCGAGGAAGCCCAGGTAGACCTGCTTGGTTCCCATGAGTCAACTTACTGCTAGTTGTATTACTCCCTGACCAAGGGCCCCATCGGCATGGATGCACTGGCACAAAGCTGGGCTTTGGGCTCTATGCAAATATGTGTTTCCCCAGTGAGCCTTCTTACAAAGACCAGTAAGGGAGAATGAGGAACATGTCTTGCTGGTTGTGCCTTACTGGCCCACTCTGACCTGGTTTTTGGAGCAACCCCTCCCTGGCGCATCCCTCTGAAGAAGGACCTCCTTTCTCAGGGGCTTGGCACCATATTCAACCCATGTCCAGATTTCTGGGACCTTCAGGTGTGGCTCCTGGATGGGATGTGGCAGACTTGAGTGACCTGCCACCGGCGGTGGTAGACACCATCACTCAGGCTAGAGCCCCTTCTACTAGGCAAGCCTGAAGTGGAATCTGTTCATGAACTGGTGTTCTTCTAGCCGGAAGAACTGATCTAGCTAATAATACACTTTTTATAATGCTAATTGAGCTATAAGAGCAGTCTGACGCCAGGCCCAGTATTGGTGTTAGCTTGTCTGGTCTCCAGTCAGCCCCAGACAGGCAAGGTGTCCATTTGGCTTGATTCCCTTCTAGGCCTGGATCAGCGGAGAAAAATGATGACATCGGGTAAATCGCGTGAACTTTTGGCGACAAACTGGCCTTTAGAGGAGGGCATTACATTGGTTAGAGGGAGCGGCTCATCCATTCACCGTACTAACCGATCACAAGAACTTACAATACCTTAGAGAAGCAAAACGCCTAAATCCCCGCCAAGCTAGATGGGCACTATTCTTCACCAGGTTTGAATTCACCATCTCCTATAGACCCGGTCTTCAAAGAAACATCAAAGCCGACGCCTTGTCCCGTAACCACGTTTCCGAGGAAAATGTGGAAGAACCCGAGAAGATCATACCCACTCACCTTAAATCCAGTCCCATCAAGTGGACGTCTCCGTCAGTCGCCACCGAGGACACTCCCACCGCTCCGCCAGGCTGCCCCCCGTATCAAGTTATGTACCAGACACAAGGGCATCTCCTCATCCACACCATGCATACTTCCTTCACCCCAGGGCTGACGCTACTCTCTCGCTGCTAAGAGACCGCTTCTGGTGGCCCAACATGGCTAGAGACGTAAGAAGGTTCGTGCAAGGTTGCCCCGAATGTGCTAGCTCCTGTCATCTTCCTGCTGGCAAATTGTACCCTTTACCCATTCCTAACCGTGCATGGTCACACCTAGGAGTTGATTTCATCACAGACCTACCTCCTTCTGACGGTAACACCTGTAATCCTTGTCATAGTCGATAGACTCTCCAAATTCTGGCATCTTGTCCCCCTCAAGGGTTTACCCAACGCCCTTGAAACAGCAGAACTCTTATTTAATTGGGTCTTTAGACAGTTTGGCCTACCAGAAGACATTGTGTCAGATCGTGGTCCACAATTTATATCCCGGGTATGGAAGTCTTTTTTCAAGCTCCTAGGTGTGACCGTAAGTCTCTCCTCAGGCTATCACCTAATCCAATGCAAAAATATACACAAAAATTTTATATCTCTCAGAAAACCCTCCCACATCCACAACAACACCCCTAAACAGTTCCTGGGCTGGGCCGAGTAGTACTCAAAATTCCTCCGCCAGGCCATCCACGGGCCTTACCCCGCTTCAATGCATATTTGGTTGCCACCAGCCCCTCTCTTCCTCTCTTTCCCTTCTAGAATCCTCCGGGCGGCGAGATTGGAATACTTAGTTGACTGGGAAGGCTACGGTCCTGAAGAACGCTCCTGGGTCCTTAGAGACGATATCCTAGACCCCACACTTCTGGAAGAATTCCATACAACACATCCAGATCGTCCAGCACCCCGGGGTAGAGGAAGGCCACCACGTCATCGGGGTGTTTGGCCCTCAGGAGTGAGCCATGGAGGAGGGGGTACTGTCACAAATCGGTCAGGCTCATCACCCAACCAATCACAGTGCACCCCATCTCCCGAGTTCTAATCACTGGCACCTGTTGGTAATTCACCACCATCATCCACCACATTTAAGCACGCACTTCAGTTCACATGGCGGCCGATCTCGTAACTACTAAGTGGAATCCTCCTCTGCATTAGTTACCAGCATTGACCCATTTGACTTACCTATCTACTTACCTCTTTTACGATCATCAGTCTATTACTCCATCTCAAGTGTTTGCCTCAGTAAAGGATCTACTCACCTTTCATATCTCCCTCTGCCTCATTAAACTTCATTATCAATAAATACAACTGAGTTTACTAATCTTCTGTCTCCGAGTCCACCTGTTACAGTCAGTTCATATCAGTGTCTTCACATGATACCTCCCTACGGGCCTTCGTTAGCACCCTTCTCCAGAAGGCTCGCTTCCCCTTGTTACTGCCTAGCTGTAAACAACAAACAGCACCTTGTGATGCACCTTACATGAAAGTCAAAATAACTTCTTAAGAAAAGGTTTTCTGTGTTAGGATCAGTGGCATGTCTATATCCAGCAGTGATGTACTCAACTTTTTGGTCCCTGTGAGCAGCAAGGTCAGCAAATTTGCGTTGGGAAGGTTACAACTTTTGCGTTGCATTTGTCTGACACACAGCTACTTGTCAACATTTGCAATACCACAGGGTTGTGACAGGGTTCATGTTGTGTCACTTTCCATGGAGCCCCTATGTCATCACGACATAACTTGTAGTGACCAACAGATAGGGAATATCTTTGTCATGTACATAATGTCTTTGTTCCCTCCATCAGGGAACGAGGGTTATGTCCCCATGCCTCAACCTTTAACCATCGCTGGTTGCCATGTTCTTGGCTCCTCAGTGTAAAACCTGATGAGTGGATGCACCTGTTACCTATTTATTATTATTTATTTATTGACTACTCTAGTCAATGCTTGAGTTTATACCAGCCGCAGCATGGTATCTTTCAGAAGCGGCTTTCTGTGCTGCTTCACTAAAGATACATATCTACATCTCCTTCGATTAAATAAAATGGCTAGTGTGGTGGCTGCCATATATGTAAACATACCAACATCCTCCCTATAACCATAGGCAAAATTAAGTTTTAGTTGCATAACATTGTTTAATGGAAATGTTTTTTTATCGGCATTTATAAAATATTGCAAATTTGTAATGGAAACCCAGCTACTGACTCTATGCAAGTTCAGGGTATTATTAATGATGAAGGGTTAATGCGAGACAGGTGGAGGTGATCAGTACACAAGTAACAGTAAGCAGGGTGGAAGGCCGGCATGAGTGTGACAGCTGACTCCTGCACTAAAGCATTTTCAATCCTTTGGGGGGCACTGTGTAATTCAAACATTAAGGGAAAGTGATGCAAGAATGACGCATCCATGGAAACAATTTGTTATAAATCAAGGGTAGGCAACATCGAGAAAGCCGCTGTCCTGCAGAGTTCGGCTCCAACCCTGAAGAAAAAAATATGTAGCCTTAGTAATCTTGGTAACAATGATTAGCTTGATCAGGTGTGTTTGTTTAGGATTGGAGCCAAACTTTGCAGGACAGGACCAATATTGCTAGGTGCTCCGATTGATTGGCTACCGATCACTATTGGCTGATAATCATTTTGGGATGTTTGTTCTGCAGTCTCTAAAAAAGGCTAATCTAAAAAACGATCTCCTGCCGTGGAGATGTTTGTCACGATATGCAGCGGCACCATCTCAGTCTCTGTCCGGGCGAACTCAAAAATAATTATAACGCTGAAGGTGAGGTACAATTCATATATGTTCATTAAATAACTTAAGTATTTTTGTGAGACATAATTCCACAAACAGTGTGAGTGAATCACCGCGCACTCTCTCTATTTCTCTCTCAAAATGCATTGTCACTTGCACAATCAAGGCAGTGTCCCACCATCACTAAAGTTTCATGAATTGCATTTCTTTTTAATTTTAGTGCCAGTGTTTAAACCATTCAGCGCTTGCACGCTCTCCCGAGACTGTGCTCATGCACACTTGCAGCGCATCGACATAACGCCAGGTTACTCCGCTTATGGGTGCATATTTTTTCCACGCCATGTTAACAGATTGCGGTGCAGTACACGTTGCTGCCCCGCAGTGCTCCAGTAGCTGCGCCTGCAGAAGTGCAGAGATCGCTTCCGCTTGCATGCTCTGAATTAAAGTGACAGCACATTGTTTCGTAAATATGATCATGGATTGACACAAAAATGAAAGGTCTGTTAGTGCTGCTTCTGCACTGCTTATGTACCACACATGGACTGCATGCGCACTGCAAACATAGTATGTGTGAACCTGGTGTAAAAGGCCACCTCACATAAAGCTCACAAAATCAGGCTTGTGCTGTGTGCAGGCTTATAGTGTGTAACAATTTTATGATTGTCAAAACAAAAATGCACTACATGATCAAACATTTAAGTGAGCTATATATTTCAAAATGTTTGTTTGAAAAAAGGGGCTCCACCCCTTCTAATTAAAAAATCCCCTCTCACAAGAGTCTCCTAAGAGGGAATTCATTTTAAAAAATGAAATTCAGGCCCAGAATAAATGTCTAAAAATCTTGATTGGATCATCACTATAAATATTTCTACATGATAAAAAGCTTTTAAAAAGATTGGTATCTATGATCGTATCTGCAGATACTGCTTTCTGTAATTGGCAATCGGTGATCGGCCTCAAAAATCCTATTTGGAGCACCCCTAAATGTTGCCTACCCTGGTTATAAATAATAATAATGGTGGATTTGTTATTGTGTGATCAACAGATCTGAAACACTCACCTTCTGTAACACCCCAGAGACAAAAAAGCCACAAACATAATAATATTTTAAAGAAATGCATGAAGAACTCAAAGAGTCCTGACATGTTTGGTTGCAATGGGGTCTGAAGAAGAAAAATACAGAAATGTAAGTGTATGTATATCATCTTGGTGACACTTTACATACTTACTCTTTTAAATGCTTACTTCGCTGTTACTGTAGTTTCTAAGGAAACTTAAAGTATAAAGGTTTTTATAATGAGTTTTTCAGGTTTTGTCTTGATTCCCAAATAAAAAAATTAACATTTTTTATTATAAACATTTGCTTCCAGCCAACAGTTATTTGTGTGTTAACACTTCCTGTCCCATGTCGTGTGAAATGCTGAAATATTCAAGAATATTACATCTGAACAGTGTTGGGGAACTAACTAGTTAGATGTAATGTGGATTATGCTAATTTAATTACAGAAAATAAAATGTAACTGTAATCAAAATACAGTTACTGAGAAAAAAAAGTGTAATTAAATTAGTTTTTACTTATGAAAAATGTCAATATTTCAAAGGGGGTTACATCTGAATTTTTTCACGCATACCCACATACACATTTAATTGATTTCTTTCATAAACTGCACTGAATGTTCTATATATGAGACAAACAATGTTTTCAGGAGTTTAGGACACAGAATAGGACACATGCTTATTCGGCCACCGATCTTATTTCCTTTTTATTATTATTATAATACTATTATAATTATTATTATTATACTATTATTTGTTTATTGATTTTAATATACAATGATGAGTCATAAAACAAACAAACAAAAAAAAACCAATAGAAACATTCAGTAAAAAGCAAAGGTAATATACAGTAAAATAATAAATAATAAATTAAGAGCAACAGTATTTAAAATGTGTAATAAACTTCGATGGAAAAATATAGTACAGATGCACTGGAAGAGAGAAAAACAAAAATAAATTAAAAATTACTTTAATGTCAAGCTGTAGTTTTAAATCTGGTCATACATTTTGTTAAGTATAATTTAGGGGGCTAAAAGGTCAGAAGTCTATAAGAGATATCCATATTCTTTGAAAAACATCACCCTTGTTGTAGGTGTACTGTTCCAATCTTAATGTTTCATTCAAAAGTTGTTTAATTAAACAGTTCAAATGTTGGAGGCCTTGGTTGATTCAAGTTGAGCAAAATGTTTTTTTTTGTTTTTTTTTCTAAACATGATATTATACCAAGCCTCTTTGCAGATGTAGGGTCAAGAGTCTTGTCCACCATACCAAAGAGATATTGTGTTGGCGTATCTTCCAATGGAATTTGTAAAACCTTGGCTGTGAAATCCTATACTGCTTTCCAGAAATATTTGATGTCACCGATGTAAAACCTACACAGGATCAGTTATGTACATCTTTTGGGAATGTAGAAAACGTCTCAGGTTACGATGTAACCATGGTTCCCTGAGAATAGGGAACTCCACGCTGCGTCCCTCTAAGGGCGTATGGAACTGTCAGCGTGGCCAGTGTCTGAAGCATGAATAAAATAAATGACAAGGAACTTGACATTGGCAGGCGTGGCAAATGAGCTTAACTGTGGATATAAAGGGCACCTAGAACACATCATCCTCTTTTTTTTGTCTTCAAGCCATATGTACGAAGCTCGTAGCGTTTGACTCACGAGAGAGTAGGATGCGCTCACTGTTGCATTCGTGGAACTACTAGAGTAGAGGTCTGTACTCAAGTTTTTTGCCAGCGTTTGCACAAGCGTGTTCGCCTCTCGGGGGAGTTGAATAGGCTTAATGTGATGCATTCGCGGCGGTTTCTGTTCTTGCCTGATTCTTAAGGGAATTAAGTGTTTGAACAGAGTGTGTACGGCTCTCGGGGGAGAGATAGTCACGCTGTGAGATGTGATTGCATTGAGAATGCCTGATTCTTTTTGAGAATTTAGCGCCTCTCACCCGCGTTTCAGGTCTTACAGCTGCCGAGGCAGTTAATCAGGCCGATCACGGGGATTGTAGGCGGGGCATGGAAGGAATCTGATGAGGAATGTTTTTTCTTCCAGCATTCTTTTTGTATATATAGAATAGGAACTGTGTATAATGTGGGTTACCTACATCATTGGTGAAGGAGGCTCCTGACTTGGCGTAAAAAAAAAAAAAAATTTTTTTTAAGTTGTTAGGCTCTTGTTTGAGCATCCTCTGAGCCTCCTCATCCTCTCAGCCCAGGTTGTGATGCTCTCTGTGAGCCTCCCTGATCAGCTGTTCTTGAGGGTTGCTATGCTGAGATCACAGTTCCAAGTGCTCTCAACAGAGCTCTGTGGAGCTGCTTAGACAGAACTATTAGTATGTAGGCTCTATTGTGAGCCTCACTAACTATGTCTAGCGTTTAGTAGTCAGGTCTCCTCTCGTTTTAGAGATACGCTTATACTTGAGACCTCCACTCTAAGAGCTCCCTCAACAGGTTGCGGGTTGCTAGGCTCCTCCTCGCTTAAGATAGTTATCCGCTAAAGCCTCCACCCTTATAGCTCTGCTTAGACAAAGCACTATTGGCTTGTAGGCTCCTTTTTTGTGAGCCTCAACTGTCTTAGCGCTGAGTGTTGTCAGGCCTCCTCTCGCTCTAGAGAGTTGTCATGCTGAAGCCTCCACTCTTAAGAGTTTCTCTAGGAGGGTTGAGTGCTAGGCTTCCTCTCATTTATGAGAGTCATCCTACTGAAGCCTCTGGCTCTCAGTGCTCCGTCATGGGCAGTGATATGAGTTGTAGGCGCTTTCTTTGAGCCTTGCTAACTGCCTCTTGCGCTGAGTGTAGCCAGGTCTCCTCTCTGTTTAGAGAGTCATTATGCTGAGACCTTGACTCTTAAGAGCTCCCCTACCAGGGTTTAGCGTTGTTAGGTTTCCTCTCATTTTAGAGAGTCATCCCATGAACCCTCCCGCTCCCCAGAGTCTCGCTTAGACAGTACTACTGGTATGTAGGCTGCTTTTGTGAGCCTCGCTAGCTGTCTTAGGGGGCTGAGGTTGTCAGCCCCCCCTCTCAGTTTAGAGAGTCATTATGCTGAGGCCTCCACCTTAAGAGCTCCCTTACTAGGACAAGCGTGTTGCTTCTCTTGTTTCAGAGAGTCATCCTGCTGGCCCTCCGCCTCCCCAGAGACCCCTAGGCAGTAATAGGAGTGTAGGCTCTTCTATTTTGAGCCTTGCTAGCTGTCTTTAGTGGCTGAATGTTGTCAGGCCTCCTCTCAGTTTAGAGAGTCATTATGCTGAGGCCTCCACTCAAGAGCTCAAACTAGGATTTATTGTGTTTTTTTCCTCTCATTTAAGAGTCATTCTGCTGAAGCCTCCACTCTCCATAGCTCCGCTTAGACAGTTTGGTATGCAGGGTACTTTTTATGAGCCTCGCTAACTGTATTTAGCGTGTGTTTTAACATTTACTCACACCCCTAATTTAAACATTTACTGAGCCCCTCGACTTTAAGAGCCCCCCCCTGCCAGGTTGAGCGGTGATAGGTTCCCTCTCGCTTAGGAGAGTCATTCTGCTAAAAACCTCTGCCCCCTAGAGCCTCCTTATGCAGAAAAGAGGAGTGTAGGCTCTTATTTTTGAGCCTCACTAACGGGGCCTTTTGGACGCTGAGTGTGGCTAGGTCTCCTCCCTTTTTTAGAGAGTCGCTATGCTGGGGCCCCCTCCACTCTAAGAGCTCCCCCTTTTGGACAGTACTATTGATAGGTAGGCTCCTCTTTCTTTTTGTGAGCCTTGTAAACTGTCTTTAGCGTGAGTGATCAGGTTCTCTCGCTCTAGGGAGTCGCATGCTGGAGGCCTCCACTCTAAGAGCTTCTCTAAGAGGCTGAGTGCTAGGCTTCCTCCTCGCTTAAGAGAATCATACTGCTGAAGCCTTCACTCTTCAGAGCTCCATCATGGGCAGTGATATGTATTTGTATTCCCTTTATCCTAGCCTACCTTACCTGTCTCTGATTCTAACCATATCCATCTCTCTAGCTATACGTTACGCTATACACATACACCCTTAAGAGCTCCCCTGCCAGGGTGGGCTGGAGCTGTTGTTAGGTTCCTCTCGTTGAGAGTCACTGCTGAGCCTCGGCCTCCCAGAGCTCCATCTAGGCAGTAGAGGAGTGTAGGCTCTTCTATTTTGAGCCTCAATAACTGCCTTTGATGCTGAGTGTGGCTAGGTCTCCTCTCGTTTTAGAGAGTCATTCTGCTGAAGCCTCCGCTCCCCAGAGCTCCCTAGACAGTAAAAGGAGTGTAGGCCTTTCTATTTGAGCTCCTCGATACTGCTCTCTGGCGTTGAGTGCAGGCTAGGTCTCCTCTCGGTTTAGAGAGCCCAGATTGAGACCCCACTCTTGGGAGCCCAGACTTGCCGGGTTAGTTAGTCTATGATGATTGGAGCTTGAGCCTGCCATAAAGCCTAGTGGTTTCACTAGTAGGGATGCTGTTCCTTAAGTCCTGACTTGGGGAAACAGTTACCTAGGCACTTATCCCTCAGCATGGTGGCGTTGGTATACCGTTCCCATAGCGCCCTTCAGAGGAGGGCAGCATGGATTTCCCCTTTTCCCGAAAGGAAATGTCCCAGGTTACGTATATAACCATGGTTCCCTGAGAATGGGGAACCCAGACCCCTGTGTCTCTGTGCCATGCTTGATCATGCCCGGTTCCTCAGACAAAAAAGAGGATGATGTGTTCTCAGGTGCCATTTTATATCCGCATTCGCTCATTTGCTTACGTCATAGGCTTCCGCCTGCCAGTGTCAAGTTCATTGTCATTATTTCATTCATGCTTCAGACACCGGCCATGCTGACAGCGTTCCCATATTCTCAGGGAAACCATGGTTACGGTAACCTGAGACGTTTTCTACATTCCCAAAAAGATGTACATAACTGATCCTGTGTGGGTTTTACATCGGGTAATCTGGATAAACATTAGGATACATTTTACCCAAACGAAGTGTAAGATACATCCTAGGGAAAATTTATAGTTCTGTTCAGCTGTTTGGTTACAAGAAAATGAAGTGAAAATATTCTGACATATAGTCCCCCACTGTTCTTTACTGAAGTTACATCCTAGATACCTTTGCCACACATTTAAGTGAGACCAGGGAAGAATTATGAAAATCTAACAGTGCAGAGTATATCTCAGAAATCCTTCCTTTCAAAATTTGGGAATTCATCAAAATCTCTTTCCTGGATCACTCCAGAGATATTTGTCCTGCCTTTTCAAGAGTGATTATCAAATGACGTATTTGAAGGTATTTATAAAACTCCTGTCTTGGAATCTGGAACTCTAGCCTTAAATCTGAGAAGTCTTGAAACTGACTTATACCATATTCTTTCCACTTTATAAACAGAGACTTTCCAAACACCACTGGTATTGAGTTTTCTTGGATTGACAAATACAGAATTATACCATCAGCATACAGTGAAACTCTATTTTCTATTTTCCCAATGCCAAATTCCTGAAATCTTGTTGCTGATCCGTATGGTTTCTGCAAGCGGTTCAATGTCTATATTAAGCAAGAATGGGGACAAGGTGAATCCCTACCGGCAACCCCTATGTAGGCCAAATTTATCAGACAGAGTCCCATTTACACATATTTGTGCTTGTGGGTTGCTATACATAGATTTTATCCACCCAATGCATTTATCACCAACATGGAATTTTTTCAGGACTGAAAATAGGGTAGAGTGGTCAATTATATTTTTTGAAATCAAATCTTTTTTTTTAAACAACCTCCGAACATTATTGGAGGCATTTCGTGCCTTTACAAAACCCGACTGATGAGGGTTGATGAGCTGGGGCATTAAATCTTCTAACCTGCTAACAATTATTTTGGATATTATCTTAAAGTCAACTGGGAGAAGTGAGATTGGACGGTAAGAACTACATTCAGCAGCATCTTTATCTCTTCATTTATATGTACTTAAATGATATTGGCTAGCATATAAATTGTTTCAGGGAAGAGTTCCATTTTTTGGACGAATGTAAGCATAGGCATAAACAAGGGGCTCAATTCTGCCACAGATTCTACCAGGTACATAGATTTTTATACTTCATTGCTGCATATCAAAATACGTCACTTAAAAATTTGAGGCCAAAATACCTTATTTAATTCTACGGGTGCATCTGTGATTGCTTTTCCAGAGGGGAGTGCAGAAAGTACTTCTCTCTGAATTGTAAGTGGAGAATTCAGCAGTTCCTTGTCCTCCTCCGAAGTAAAAGGCATAGATATCTTCACTAAAATGAATGAATATATATCTTTGGAGGGGATTTTTCAGTGGAATAGAGCCATGTATAATAGCCGTAAGAAAAGAGGATTTTATTGATTCCTAAATCATACTTTTAATCGACCTTCCACACACATGTATACATTTTTATTGTATGGTCTGTTCTTAAGCTGATAGGCCAGAAGCCTACTTTTCGTATTCATGATAATGTAACCCCTCTCTCCCGGGTCCTCACCGCCACACCTTGGCCTCGCTCTGAGTGGGCCTTGAACCTGGGTCTCCGGCATGGGAGGCAGACGCACTAACAAGGAGGCTAAATGACTGCAGCCACTAGCGTCAGTCGTAAGAAATTGCCTAGTAAGAAATAAGAGTTTTTTGGTGTGCTCAGTTTGAAGTAAATTAAGACTATTTCTAACAATGTTGAGTTTCTTCAAGTTTATCTCTGTGGGTGATTGTTTATGAAGTTGTTCTATATAAGTAAGCTCCTTCATCAATTGTTCAGTTCGCTCAGTAATAGATTTTTTGCTTGTGGATGTATATGAAATCAGCTGTCCTCTAATCACCGCTTTAGCTGAAAAGGGTTAATAAAAACACTTAAAGAAGTCACATGATGCTATTTTAAAGATCATTATATTTTGTATAACATAAAACATAAAAATTCTACAATCTTCAAAAAACAAAAAAACACATTAAAATACAAAAAATGCATATTAATTAAATTTACCCTTTGCCCCGACTCTCTCAAACGCATCGTTTTCTACAAAGTCCCTCCTTCCAACAAGCGCAGAGTGCTCTGATTGGCCAGCTGACCCAGTGCATTGTGATTGGCTGAACACCACAAGCACGCGTCAGAAATGTAACACCCCTTTCCATAATCGCGAGCTTCAGCTTTATTCACAGTCGCGTGACAGTCACAGTGATGATGCTCGTATGTGTTTGCAGTACACAAGCCGCAATTAAAAAAGCTGACTCCACTGTGATGTGACCCTGTCTCTCTCTCATGCACACACACAACGCTATACTCCACACGGCGCAAAAATCCTCATTTGACATACTTACAGTAGCTGATTCAGAATAAGCGCCAGATTGTCATAGCAAAGTCGGAATTGACTCTTTTTTTTTTTTTTTAGAAATAGCCTTTGCACAGCCAACCTTAGACTACTCTCCTAGGTTCAAAACTGTCAGCCCATAAAATGCGGGCAAAATTCGGATATCTGGATCTGCTGTTCTGTTCTAAATAAATCTTAATAAATTATTATTATTTTATAAGCATTTTACAATATTTTGACAATGAAACCTATTTCAAAATCTAAAGGTATATATTAGAATATTATCATCATTAACAACAAAACTAAATACATTTCACTGTTTTACCACCACGTTGAAACAATTCCTATTGGTTGTTTTACCTTATTGCTTTAATCATGATTTGTTAATCTGGCTGTCATCCAGGAAACTGGACAATGAAACGGTTCACTCCTTTCTAAATTTGAAAATATGACCATCTTTCAGAGTGAGGCGGCTGACTGTGAGCTGCTGCTTATTGAAACTGCTCGGTCGTTCTGAATTATTTTATATTTGCCTGTTAAATTTTTATTTTGAGTGCATTTGAGGCATGACATGTCAACGGAGAACAAAAACTGGAATGTGAACACAGGAAGGGTCAGATGTGATCTGTGAGGTCCTGCAAACATACGGGCAAAATCAGGAAAGAACATTGCTATCATTATTACCTTTCAAAAATAGTAATGTGATTCAGCAATCCGTATAGGGGTGGGAAGATCAATTTACCAGCCAGGAATGGTGAATGAGAATGTTCTGGAAAGTGATTTTGAGCCTCTCTGTGATGGTACCATGAGGCGTGTTAATGTCTGTCTTTTAGAGATTTTTCAAATTTTTTTGATGTGAATTTTGGGGGTGTGTTATATATTTCATCATATAATAGTCTCACAGATAACATCCCTCTGTTCGTGTTTTCTGAATATCATATAATGGGAAATGTCAGTACAATTCAAATGAACTAAGATTGTTTAAAAGAATGTTATAAAACAAAATTATGCTTTTTAAGAACTTTTCAGAAAACAATTTATTTTTTCCCTTTGTAGAGTCATCAAGGATCCAGCTTATTATTGGCAATTTGGTAAGGAATTGTTCATCTACTACATTGCACGGGGTCATTTCTGGTAAAATTTGTTGACCTTTTGTGACAGGTTTTGATTTGACTTAGTTTAATAAAAATGTCTTAATTTGTTTTGGGACTTGTTTTACTAAATACACCCCATATAGTTAGGATTCGTTTTAAAAATACAAGGGGGGCTCTGGAAAAAACTGTTTGTGAATAACTTGTTATATTGTAAACTGAATACATTAAATAAGTGTTTAATGAATAGTGTTTTGCACTTTGTTTCTAACCCCACTGTTCTTGAACTGTAAAGTAAAAATATTGATTGTGATTTGTTTTGCATTCAGTTTTCGGGTTAAATATATTTCACAAACAAAGTTGATATTTTATAAGATTTATTTTTGGTGTTTTTGTTTTTTATTAATGCAGGACAGTACAGAAAGTGCAGAAATGGGAAAGAGGAGGGACGCACGAAAAGGACCTAGAGTTGTGCCCCTTTTCGGATAAACCAAGGAAAAACCACGTATATGAAAATGGAGGAATTTT
>NC_056600.1:20343311-20421326 GCF_018340385.1 Cyprinus carpio | reverse complement strand
CTTCAAGAACCATACAAAAAAGACGTAGCAAGACATGGGTTCCAGCGTCGCATTCCTTGTAAAGCCACTCTGAACAACGCAGCCAGAAGCTTTGTTTAAAAAAGGACTGGACTGCTGTTGAGAGTCCCGGTTATGTGCTCTGGTGAAAGCAAATTTGCATTTCCTTTGGATCATCTTTCCTTTGGATCATCACAACCCATCATTTTTGAGGTCCAGTGAAAAGTTTCACAGTCAGTGATGGTTTGGGGGCCATGTCATCCGCTGGTGTTGGTCCACTGTGTTTCTGGGTCCAAGGTCAACGCAGCCGATACCAGGAAGTTTGGGGCACTTCATGCTTCCTGCTGCTGACCAACTTAATGGAGATGCAGATTTCATTTTCCAACAGGACTTGGCACCTGCACACAGTGCCCAAGCTTCCAGTACCTGGTTTAAGGACCATGGTATCCCTGTTCTTAATTGGCTAGCAAATTCGCCTGACCTTAACCCCATAGAAAAAATCTATGGGGTATTGGGAAGAGGAAGATGCGATATGCCAGATCCAACAATGCAGAAGGGCTGAAGGCCACTATCAGAGCAACCTGGGCTCATAACCCTGAGCATTTGCCAAGACTGCACTCCATGCCACGCCGCATTGCTGCGTATTCGACAAAAGCACCCAAACTAAGCATTGAGTGCTGTACATGCTCATACTTTTTCATTTTTATACTTTTTAGTTGGCCAAGATTCTAAAATCCTTTCTTTGTATTGGTTTTAAAGCTCCGCCACGATTTTGCATGCCCTGAGCAAAAATGACTTGGTGCTCACAGTTCACGTTATAGCAACATGAGCAGTAACTCGGCCATCTGGCAACCCATTGTAAAGGGTTTGCAGACACCGTAGATCAAAGCAATCGTGCGAGCTGAGATAAACTGAGCCGGGCTACAACCCGAGACCAAAAAACTTTGCCCGCATCCCATGGGAAAAAGAAAAAAGCGCAAACGGAGCGTATCAATGTGGGCTCATCACAAGAGCGCCGTGGTCGCTGAGACAAAGACGCAAAGATTAGAATATGCCTCAAGCTTAGAATCCTAACACGGAGGCCCACATTCCCCAAAGCGCTGCTCGCTCACCAGGATGAGTTTCACACACGTAGACAAACAGACGGCTCCGAAGACAACAAAAGTTGGTGAAGATTCAGCAGGTGCCCTTTATACTTTGGGTACCCCTATGACGTCACAGGCCACGTGGACCAATAGGAGGAGTTTTTTACACATGCTTCAGGCACGGTCATGTAGCTGCTTTCCCAAAGTGTCCACCAGGATTCAGCGTTGATTTCCCCAGAAGGGTAACTACATTAAAGAAGCATCCTTATCTAAATGGAACCACTGGTGATGATTTAGAAGACTCTTCAAAACAGCAATTCCAAAACGCAGCACAAATTGTACCTCAAAATTGTGCAAAAGAGACAATATAACTTTAAAGAGCTTGATATTAACATGCTGGTAAGCTAACAGCATAATACCTTAATAAACATAAAAACAAATAGCACTTACAAATATTGGGTAAAATAGTAGTTTTTTTTTCTTTCAGAAACTAATTAATTTTTTAATGAGAATAGTTTTACTTTTAATTGATATAAAAGCATTTTTCTCAAACTATCCTCAGTCTTTTTAAAAACATGTTACAGTGCATTCTGGGATTACCTTATTCACATTCAAAGATACCTTGGAACTTCAGAACAGTTTTATTTCTATTATCTTTTCTGTTAATAATTTTAATTAGATTTTTGTTTTCTGTTTTCATTTATTTACTTCTTTTTTTATTTTAGCAGCGCTTTGTAATTGTAAGCGCAGTTTTGTCATTTTTATTATTATTTTTAAGTAAATAAATCTATATAGTTTTTACTAAGCTCGTGCAATAATCCTAATATGACATATGATACCTAAAAAACAAACAGATGGATTACATAAATGGATTTTCCTTTATGGGAGGCCAGGACCGATGATTCACAACTGATACAAAATTCATTAAGTTGTTTATTCACATTCACAGATGTGACTGTGCCTATAATTCTCATTTCTCTTAGCTGAACTTTCAATGGGCATCCTACTTCAAAGTGCGGGATTTGATCTCTTGTCTTTTTCGCTTATGCACTGAACTATTTTTCAAGCACTTTCAAAATAACTTCGGAATGTGCTGCTAGGCAACCCCTCATGGCAAAACAGTTTATGGAGGGAGAGGAGAAAAATTGTGTGTGTGACTGTGTTACTTTCGAGCTGTCATTTTGAAAGATGACAGGTCATGACAGATGGGTTACAAAATGACATTCTGATTAATCAAACACGCTCATTCTATCCTTCTGTCGTTGTCAATCAATCTGTTCAGAGCAGGTTTAGACAGATAGTAGGCGTAAAAAGACAGGTAAAATCATGCACTCATTTTTAAAGTATTTGTGGGGTTTAACCTGATTTGCTATTTCGATTTACCCAATCCCCTACCTCAATCGTTTCTGCACGTCGATGTCAGTCCTTGTAAAGGAACTTTTTTTTGGGATGTAATGTCTGTCAATTTAAACCCAAGAAAGAAGCATTGTCTGGGGGGACGGTGCTGTTTTATGTTGGTGGGAAAAATTTTTTTGGTTTGAAAAGCAGTAGGCCTAGTCTTTGTAACACGGTGACAGTATGTGCACCTTTTTTCATGTCTTTGGACTAAATCCCGATGACGCGTTCTGAACTATGTGAACACAAATAAACCCCCTGCAGCGGACTGAATATGAATGCTGGTGAATTTTTTTCAAAAATTTTACATTAAAAAAGATTTTTAAATTTTTCACTCCTGACATAAAGCTAAAATTTCTGTTACAGCCCCAAAGTTTTTTTTAAATGGTCAAAAATCAAAATTTAATCTTCTACTGATTGCACGGGAGGTGATGTTTTAAAGGCTGTGAAGGTGAAAAAAAAAACAATATCTGGATCGCATATCCTTGACCGCAAAAGGGGTTTTTAGGAGGGGCGGGGCTTGTGGCACGGAGTTGTGGCACGGTCTCCCAATCCGTGTGTTTTCGGGTCTGATGGTCTCGTGGGAACAGCCACACCTCGCAAAAAATTCGGTTTTTCTTGAGCGAAAAATTAAACTTTTTTGATCGCGTCTCGATTCAAACACCCCGATCTTATACCGAAATGATTCAGCTATGTCTATTCAAATGTTTCACAAAACGCAGCGTCTGGAGCTGAGAAGCATTTTTTTGTCGCTCTCTTTAAAGCAATTTAACTTTGAACGGGGGGATTTTTAAATCAATTTATTATTTTCTATGGAATAGTAAAAGTTTTTATGTAAAAATCTTATTCAGGTCTACTAATTTAAAAAAAAAAAAAATGCTTTTGGTAAATAATTAACTTTTCACAGATACTGCAAAGTGTATGTAAAATTTTGACCAGAACTGTATATATACCAGCAATATATTATAACCCCAAACAAATAAACTGCTAATTTGTTTAATGAAAAGTCGTGCTTCACCCGGGGCCTTCATATATCTGGACACGAGGACAATAGATTTTTTCTTATCAGTGATCAGCAGCCCCTCCTGAGGATGAACCCCCTGTGTAGGCTGAAGTGCTGGTGTAATTAGCTTGTGCTAAGCTTCCTTCCAATCAGACAATGAACTGCCTGCTTTTCCTGCAAACAGCTTTCCCTCCCTCACCCCCCCACCCAAAGCCATTATTCACATGCCTTAATCGTTAATTAATGTACCATTTAGGTATAAATCACCGTTGTTATTATCGCTAACACAGAAATGCTAGTACCAAAACAAGTCGCACAGAGCGTCAGTTTTGCTGACGCAGGGTGGTTGTGAGTTTTTAAAGATGTATAACCTCGGTATGTATGCATGTATATGAAGCACTGAGCCTCATCTGTGCCTGGATAAAATTATTGAATTAATCCTCTGTTGCTACAACATATGAACAATCCAGAATCTCTGTATTTTAATAAAGACGGATGCTAATTAGAGGCGGCGAAGCTGACATACTGCGTAATACCGATTGGTTCGAGTGATACATTGTTGGTCTGTTTTTGTTCTTTCTGGCACACTATGACTTGTTTATTGGCTTTGTGACAGTACTGGTACTACCGGCTCCTTACGACCAGATTTTGATCCGTATGGGAGTTGTGCATGATCTGGCGCTTACCAGCCATGGACCTCCCACTGCCTGTTCACTGACCATCTGATGCATATTGCAAACAAAAATGGTGAGAGCTTTTTGGAAACAGCAATTTCTTGGGTGCATTTCCCAAAAGCATTGTTACCCAACTATGCTAGCAAGTTTAATAATAGTTCAAAACATAGTTCAATGGTTCTTTAGTTCCCAAATCCATCGTTTCAGCAAACATTTGCAAACACTTATTGTGACATTCATGTGCAATTATCTTGTCTACATAAAATTCATACATAAAATCATCCCAGTATGATTTAAAGTCAGCATTACGTGCAATGTGGACCAGACTTTACTGATATCTAATATAAGTTTTAGGCTTTGCGAGCAAGTTTTGTTGCCATTATGCAATATTTTTGCTGCTGTGTGCATCAACAGCCTTAATACTTTGGTCAGATGAATGGCTTTCATATTTGGTTGTGTCTGTCTTTTTGTGTGTTTGTTGGGTGCAGATCAAGTGTGTGTATTAATCTGTATACCATCTGAGCACGAAACAATGTTCATTACTTTCATTTGTGAAATGGTTAGTCCCCATGGGAGTGCTTCTCTCACTTTCCTCTTTGTCTTTCTCTCTCTTATCGTCTCCCTCTGTTTTTTCTCTCTCACACACACATTTCTCACTGGCTTAAAGGGGAGTGAGAGTCCACAGTCCCCCCAGTGCCTCAGCCTGTTCACCATTTCATCCCTTCACTCCTGTTACATCACGTTTATCATAAGAGGGATTGTGTCTGAGATTAAAACCAAACAAATCACAAGAAATCTGTTCCCTCTAGGTTTTCCAGTCCATATGAAAAAAAAAAAAAAAAAAAAAAAACTAAGAACCTAAAAGCCTGAGATCTTCAGTTCATTTTTTTTTAAAAAGGGGAATAAAAAAAAAAAAAAAATTTTTAATATAAAATAAAATATATAAAATATATATAAAATATATAAAATTACACACACGTATAATTTTCTTGGGTTTTTAAAAATATAACCTATTTGTTTCTTGTCATGATTTTCTGTGTGCCTCTTAAAGGGGATGGGGTTTCCCCAAAAAAATTTAAAAATTCGTCACTAAAGGGGATAGTTCCCCCAAAAAATGTAAATTTTTGTCATAAATTTATTTCCCCCTCAACATTCCAAACCCAAAAGTTTTTGTTCATCTTGGGAACTCAAATTAAGATATTTTTGATGCTTTCCCCGGGGCCTCTTGACCCCCCCCATTGACAGAAAGGTTATTTCCCAAACGATCAAGGGTCCAGAAACGAAAAGGACATCAGTAAAATAGTCCATGTGCCAGTAGTTAAAACCCAATTTTACAATCTACAAGAATTTTTTTTGTGCAAAAAGAAAACAAAAATAAAACTTTTTTCCAAAAATTTCCCTTCCCCTCCTCATCCCCCCCGCTGTGGTTTGGGCCCTCCTTTTGGGGGGGGAATCATATGCATGAGTGCATTTCCCTCTTCTTTAAATATTTTTTTTTTTTTTTTTTTTTTAATTTTATTTAAATAAAGTGAAAAATTTTTATCTTGATATTTGTAAAGGAAAAAAAGAAAAACCTCAAAGTAAGAAAAAAATTTTTGGGAGTAAATTTAAAAAAAATCATAAACACTAATATCAAGATTGTTGATGGACTGTATAAAACCACCTAGGGGTTTTTTTGGGTGGGGTTTTTTTTGTATAGAACCATCCCAACTATATTTAAACATTCAAAAAACCCAAACATTTTTTTTAAATTTTTTTTTGTATGTTGTAAATAAATTTTAAAATTTTAAGGGCAACAAGGAAGTCAAAGGAATCAAATCCAAAACACCACCCCATTTTTTCACAATTCACAAAAAATTTTTTTTTTAAATTGCCAAACTATTTACTGCCAACAGCTAAAGCCAAGTTTTAGCTGAGTATAGAGCAGGGGTTGAAAGTACTTGAGACCATGTCAACTCTCAAGTCATTCTCGAGCTTGACTTGGGAGCATTTGCCCTCCTTTGACTCGACTTGCCCTCTACTTTCCTGTTTTGACTCAGATTCCCCCCCTTATTCTGGTCTTGGTCTTAACTCTGACTCCTACTCAGATCTTTGGCCTGGACTCAAATTCGAAAGAGTTTGGTCTTGTCTAGGGTGTAGGCACAGCTTTGGGGCAACCCAGACGCAAAATTGATGGGAGCAGAAATTCAGTGAGGGAAAAACAGGGCCCCAACCCCGGGGTTTAAATTCCCCTCAGAGTAAAGCCTAACCCCAAATCAAACACACCTAAAAATTTTTTAATCAAAGTCTTCAGGATTATTGGGAAAGTTCTTGGCAGGCTTTTTTTGATTAAGGGGGGAGCAAAACTTTTGCGGGAAAAGTGGCCCCGGGGGGCCAGATTTTTAAGAACCCCTGATTTTAAACCTTTGAAAAAAACTGTCAAAACATTTCCCACGGGGTCGGATGTCCCTGAATTTTTAAAGAAGTCAGTTTGGTTATGGGTTGTATGTATTTGGGGTAGATAGGGGACATATATGGTATAGTTGTTTCTTTTTTAAAAACAAACTGCCCAAAACCTTCTGGTGTTTGGGTGTTTAAAAACCCACGCAAATTAATCACACACATAAAAAAGCTGGGCCCGGGGAATTTCGGTGAAACCAATCCATTTCAGTGTTGTTGGTTTTCATCATTATAATGCTGCTTTGGGGCCGTGTGTGGGAAAAAAGACAAATGGCTTTTGAACTCTCCTTTTCCTCAGGGGGGGTTTTGCAGCAGAAGCCCCTTTGAGAAAGCCCCCCACACCTTTAAAAATTCAGTGTGGGTGTGTGTCCTTCGGCTAGAGTGAATGACCCGTCTGCCGCCCAAAAGGGGGGGGCCCTTACGAGAAATTTTGTATTTGAGAGTGCCCTAGTATTTGGCACCTGTTTTCCATTTCCATTTTCCAGAATAGAGGGTTTTAAAAAGGGTGACTTGTTAAAAAATGGATCTATTTTATTTAAAACAAAAACTTAAATGGATCATAAAATTTTTTTTTTGGTTTTTAGGTGTTTTGCATCTGTTATGTCCCAAAACGTTGGGATTGGAAATGACCCCGGCTTTTACTCCCTTCCTAACATTAAAAAATTTTCCCCACAAATGAGAATGGCATTGTAAGACATTTAATGACCCTCTTCCAAATCATTTAATTCAAATCGTCAAAAATTTATTTTTTTGTTTTGGACTTTGACTTATTTTTGACTTTTTGCTACTGTACCTTAAGTTTATATACTAAATTACCTTTTGTCATAATTGGCTAGCTTTTGTACAACTTTATTGTTCATACCATTAACTTTTAGATTTTCCCGTATAGTCTATATACCCTTCATTCTTCAAAAATACTTTTTTTCAAAACCCTTTTTCCCCAACGCGGGAAACCTTAAACATTCACATTTTTTTGGGGAAATTTAACACGGAAAATAATTTTGTGAAAAAAAAATTTTAAAAATTTGGGAGCAAGAGCCTGGCCCACCGCGGACAGAGCCCCCGGGCCCCCCCAAAGACTTGCCCTAATGGAGCAAGAGCTGAGGATCACCTGGGGAAGCCCAGGGGATGGTGACGCCAGACCATGTGCGAGAGCCCCTAAAGGGGCGGGCCACCAGGGAGGGTGAGCCGAGCCCTGGACTATTTTTTGGAATATAATCAGACATCCCCCTTTTTTCCTGCCTTCGCCTAATTTCCCTCTGTGCCCTGAACGTCTGCTCCCCTTTAACCTCTGTCGGGCCCCCGGTTTCCCAGCCATGTAGGCCGTTGTGAATCATCTGCCTGCCCTAATTTTTCTGTCTCCCCTGAACTGTCTGCCGGGCCCCAAAACAAAAAGGGAGGTGGGCCCCTATCGTTGGCGCCCCGGCCCTTTGGGAGGGCCTTGTGCTGTGTGGCGTTCCTAACCCCCCCTGAACATCCGGAACTCCTGCCCGGGCCCCCCTCTCCCCCTTTCCTCTATATTAGTTCTCCCCATTACCACCGCTGTCTCCTGGCGTCCCTATGCTCACCCTCACCCACCCACTGTTGAGCCTTCCCGGAGAGGGGCAACTCTTTAGACAAACAGGACGTTTGGGTTTTTTTTTCTTCCCCCCTGTTTCCTTCCCGGGGTTTTACCTTTGTTTCTGTCTCGCCCAAATTAAATTTTAATTGCTGAAAATGGGTTTTTAAATGTTTGAATTACTAAAAAATTTTTAAGTCACTTTGGGTGAAAAAATCTCTAAATGGGAAAAGTGGGAAAAGTGAAAAGAAATGGAAGCCCCTAATCAGGAATCAGACTTGGGTTTCTCTGTAATTTGAAACCCCAAAAAAAAAAAAAAAAAGACTCAGATAGTCAAAAAAGAGTCACTTTCGGGGTATTTTTGTACGATGTTTCATCCACATCTGTGTTGAAATGTAAATTTTTCTTTCCCGACATAAAAAAGATGTCCATGTTCCACTTAGTTTCCCGATATACAACGAGGAGTCTTAAGTTCAAAGTGACTAGGTTTTTTCTAGCAAAATGAAAAAAAATTTTTTCAAAAAAACAAAAAATTTTGAATCCTCTTTAGGGGGGTTCCTTTCAAATGAATCCAGTCTAGACATTGACCCCACCGGTTTTTTAAACTCATCCAAAAATCAGCAATTAACCCCCTCCCATCACCATCAGAGCCCTCCCCCCCTCCCCTTTTTCCCCCCTCGGGCATCTCTGTTTATTCCTTGACTCAAACGAGAAGTTGGGGGTTTTTAAAGCAAGGTTATGTCCCAGTGTTCTTCAGACAGTTTTTTACAGAGAAACCACTCACACCTTGGGATGAGTCCACAGCTTTTGGGATTTTGTTTTAAAGAAATCTTTCATTTGTGTGCCGAGACATTTGTAGGGGAAAGGGTTCAGCACGGGAGATAACTCCAAAAAACCGGGACCCGTGTTTTTGCGCTTGCATAAATTTTGAAGGCAAACTTCTTGTTTTTTTTTATTCTTTAGATCACTGAGAACTTTTAACCATCGGCATCAAAAATCCGCTTATGGGAAGCTTATAAAAAATTTAAAAAATTGGGGTTTTTTTTTGGTTGATAATAGACGCTGGTAATTTAGCTGGTCGTTATGGATGATCTTGTTAAAAATTTTGATTTGTGATCAAAATTTTTTTTTAGTAGGTAAACCAACTTTATTGCCTTGTCCCAAAGGGGCTTTTTTGGGGAATTTTTTGGAGCTAAAGGGTTTTTTTTTTGGCACAAATTTTCCCCACTTGTAGTTTAAAGACAGGCTTCAAAAGCATATGATATTTGGGTCCCTTTTCTTGCATTTATTGAACTAACATTATTAAAAGGCAGAATGGGGTGTTTTGCCACTTTAAGACCTTTTTAATCTTTTCAGCTGAGATTATCTGAAGAAAACCCAGGGGGCCAAAAACCCCTGTTTATGAAAAAGGGGAAAAAAAGCAAATTTCATGGTGTCAAGAATAAGCTCTTTTTTTTTCTTTTACTTTTAAATAACCCCTAAAAACAGGGTTAAATTTTACTCTTTAAAACCCCTGAAAAATTTTCACCAAATTTAACCAAAACAACAAATTCAAACTAAAATTAAAAATATAATCAATGTGTTTCCCTTCTTTAAAAAAAGGTTTTAAACCCCGGGAAGGGACAAAAGAAGGGGGAAAAAGTTGCCTTTTTTTTTTTCAAAAGATTTTTTGAAAAAAAAACTTTTCCCGTTTTAAAAAACCCAATGGAAAAAAAGGGCCCGGGGCCTTTTTTTTTAAAATAAGATGAGGATTTTTAAAAGTTCCAGTGAATATGTGAACAGAAACTTGGGCCCAAATGGGGATACTTTTTGGAAGGGGGGGGTTTTTTCTGGAGGCCAGGAAAAAGGGGTGTGGGTTAAGTTTCCGCACCCGGGGTTCCCGCTTCCTGAAAAATGGGAAAAATTTTTTAAAAATTTTCTTTCCCGGGCCCAAAAACCTTCTTTGTTTGGGAAACCCCAATGTTACGGGGGGGGTTGGGTCATGCTGAAAGGCTTTTGAGTGAAGAGCGGTTAAAATTCCCGGGGGGAGGGGAGGGCAAAATGGTTTTTTTTCTTTTAATTAATTTCCCCGGAAAATTGAAAAAAAGGGGATTTTAAACAATTTACAGCTGGGAAATTTTTCCGGTGGGGGTTTTTTTAAGGGGAAAAAATGGGGGGGGGGGTTTTCCCCTTTATTTGGGAAAGGTTTTTAAATGTGGATTCTTTGGGAAAATTCTTCAGGTTTTTCGGTTATAAATTCCCTTTTATTTTAAAATTGGGGCGTAGTTTTACAACCGGGTTCCCAAGGGAAATTTGGGGAATTTTCCCAAAAATTTTAAATAAAAAAATTTTTTTTACCCCTTCAAAAATTTTTTATTCAACCCCCCGTGGGTATGGATTTTCCCCCTTTTTGAAATGAGACCCCCTTTTTTGTCATCCCAAATTAAAAGGGGGGGATTTTGATTTTCATTTTGGGGCCACAATTAAAAAGGGGGCATAGCAAAAACCGGGTGCCCAATGTTTTTTTTATGGGCTGGAAATTTTGCCTTTAAGGGAATTGGGTGATTGGGTTAAAAAAGCCTTCCTCAATTAAAAGGCCCCAAACCGGGAAGGGAAATGATTTTAGGGTGTTTTGGGTTTTAAAGTAATGAAATTTGAAAAGCTTCACGTAATTTCCCTTTTCCCCTTAAGAAGTCCCAATGGGGTAGTTGAATGGATCTCGTTTGCCTACCGTTTTCAAATAATTTTTTTCCAAAGGGAACGGGTTTATCTGCCTTCAAAAAAACCGCCGGGGGAGTAAGGGAAGGCCATCATTACTTAAATCCTTTATGGAAAAGGGGTTCTTTTGGGTTTTGGGGCCCCAAAGGCTTTTTAAGGGATTTTAAAACCTTTGGCAATGGGTTCTAAGGGCCCCAAACCCGGAATTTTAACCCGGGGGCTTTGCGTCAATTTGGCCCGGGGGGAATTGAAATTTCCGGTTTTCCGGGGGCCCCCGCAATCAAAGGCCCTTTTAAGGGGGGTCCCTTTTTGTAATGGGGTTTTCACAAAGGGTCAAGGGAATTTTCCAGGAAAAATTTTTGGTGCCCCAATCCCCGGGGGGCCCAAATTTTGCCCCCCCCCGGCTAAACCTTGGGCAAAAAAGAAGGGGATTCCCGGGGAAAATGTCCCAGGGGAAGCCCAGGGGGGGCTTTCTCTGGGGCCCCCCTCTTTAAAGGCTTGGGAAAAGGGAAAAAGTTCCCCCCCTTTTAGGGGTTTTAATTTTTCTAAGGTTCTTTTTGGAAAATGGGGCCTGTTCATCCCAAACCTTAAAAAAGGCAAAGGGCAACCCCAAATTTTATCAGGGAGTTTTAAGGAAACCTGCATCTTATGGTTGGGGGTTCCCGAGGCCTGGCCTCATTGCAATTATCTTGTCTAATAAAATCATAATAAAATCATCCCAGTATGATTTAAAGTCAGCATTACGTGCAATGTGGACCAGACTTTACTGATATCTAATATAAGTTTTAGGCTTTGCGAGCAAGTTTTGTTGCCATTATGCAATATTTTGCTGCTGTTGCATCAACAGCCTAATACTTGGTCAGATGAATGGTTTTCATATTTGGTTGTGTCTGTCTTTTGTGTGTTTGTTGGGTGCAGATAAAGTGTGTGTATAATGCTTATACCATCTGAGCACGAAAAATGTTAATTACTTCATTAGTGAAATAGGTTAGTCCCCATGGAGGCTCCTCCTACCTCTTTGTCTTCTCTCTCTTACTCTCCTCTGTTTTTCTCTTTTACCACACATTTCTCACTGGCTTCAGTGCTGAGTGTGAGTCCCAGTCCCCCCAGTGCTCTCAGCCTGTTCACCATTCACCCCTTCACTCCAGTTACATCACGTTCATCATGAAGATGGATTGTGTCTGAGATTCAACCAAACAAATCACAAGCAATCTGTTGCTCTATGAGTCAGTCCATATGCAAAAAAAAAAAAAAATAAAAAAAATAAGAACCCCCAAAAAGCCTGAGATCTTCAGTCATTTTTTTTTTAAAAAAAAGGAATTATTTAAAAAATATATATAAACTATAATATTTCTTGAGGTTTAAAAATAAAACCTATTTTTTTCTTGTCATGATATACTGTGTGCCTCATTAAAGGGATAGTCACCCAAAAATTTTAATTCTGTCACTGAAGGGATAGTTCACCCAAAAATTTAAATTCTGTCATGAATTACTTCACCCTCAATCATTCCAAACCCATAAGACTTTGTTCATCTTCGGAACTAAAATTTAAAGATATTTTTGATGCATTCCGGAGCTTTTTGACCCTCCCATTGACAGCAAGATTACTTTCAGATCAAGTCCAGAAAGATAAGGACATAAATAAATAGTCCATGTGACATCAGTATTTTTCAACCATAATTTTACCAATCTACAAGAATACTTTTGTGCAAAAAGAAAACAAAATAACCCAAATTTGTTTAACAAATTCCCCTTTTCCCCCCTCATCCAGTCTGCTGTGGCTTGCCTCCATTTTGGGGAGTATCATGATGCATGAGCGCACTTCCTCTTCGTGTAAATATATATATATTTTTTTTAATTAAATTGTATTTGAATAAAGTGTAAAATTTATCCTTATATTTGTAAAGGAAAACAAGACAAACATACTAAGTAAGAAAATATGTTTCGCAGTGAATTAAAAAGAGCTCAGTCATAAACACTAATATCATAGATTGTTGATGGACTGTATAGAAACCACCTAGAGGTTTTTGTGTGGTTTCTTGTAAAGAAATCCATTTACCAAAAATATGTAAACATTCAAAAAATCCTACATTTATATTGAATTTTGTTTTGTATGTTAGTAAATAAATATATAATTAACGCAACAAGGAAATCAAAGGAAGTCACATCCAAAACACCAGCCAGTTTATCACAATTCACAAGACATTTTTTATTGCCAAACTATTTACTGCCAACAGCTGAGCCAAGCTTTAGCTGAGTAAGAGCAGTGTTGTAGTACTTGAGACCATGTCAACTCTCAAGTGCATTCTCGAGCTTGACTAGGGAGCATTTGTACTCGCTTTGACTCAGACTTGACCCTCTACATTCTACTGTTTTGACCAGATTCCCCACCCTATTCTGGTCTTGGTCCCCTTTAACTCTGACTCCTAACTCAGATTCAGGCCTAGACTCAAATTTAGAAGAGCGGGTCCACTTATCTATGTTGTGAGCACAGCACTTTCGAAGCCCCCAGACAGCAAATTGATGGATCACAGCAAGTCATTGAGTGGACTTCTTGAAACATGGGTTCTCAACCCTCGAGGTCCAAAGTACCTTCATAGTATAGCTCCAAGGCTAGTCAAACTCACTGCACAGCTATCAAAGTCCCTTCAATGGATTATAGAAAGGTTTCTTGGCAGTCCGAGTTTTATTGAGGTTGGAGCTAAACTGTGCAGAAGTGGGACCCCCGGAGGGCCAGAAGTTAAGAACCCCTGAATCTAAAACTTTTGAACAAACGTCAAACATTTCCCACAGACTAACGGGAGTCCCTGAATATTTAGGAATCAGTTTGGTTAAAGTTGTATGTTATTGTGTAGATAGTGTACCGTATATGTTTTCGTTTCCATTTTCTCTAAAACAGACTGACACCAACCTTCTGGTGATGTGGTGAATTATACCCACTGCATCATTGAATCACACACATACAAAAGCTAGTCAAAACGGGAACCTTCGGGTGAGGGGGGGGGGTCGATAATCCATCTATCACACGGGCAGTCCAAAAGTGGCGGTGCGGAGCTTTTCAGTGACATGGTCTGGAATGCACGATCCGAGTGTTTGCCAGTGCTGTAGAGTGTATCGTGTTGCAGTGATTCCTTAGAATGTCTGCAAATTGAGGCGTATTGTGTGTGGAAAGACAAATGGCTGTTGAACCTCACTTTCTCTCAGTGGATGTAAGCAGCAGTCAAGACAACTTTGAGAAGCCCCTCACACCTGACAATGTGCAGTGTGAGGTAGTGTGTACCTTTCGGCTAGAGTGGAGATGCAGGCAGATCTTGTGCGACCCAGCGGGATCCCCCCTTACGAGAGAACATTTTGTATTTAGAAGTGGCTAGTATCTGGCAACCTGTGTACACGTCTCCATATTTCCAGATAGTAGGGCATTTTTAAACCTGGATGATTGTGCACCTAAAATGGATTCCTAGTTGTACTTAACCACGACCTTACATGATTCATATATTGTTTGTTGGTGTTTTTAGAGTGTTCTTTGCAGCGGTGGGTACCTTTCAAACGGTTAGTATCAAAAAATGATCCGCAAATGTACTCCTTCCCTACATTGGCAATGAGATTTATCTCACAAATGAGAAATGTACATTGAAGAAAACATTTTACTGACTTCCTCTTACAATCATCTCTAATTCAACTCCGTCCCAAATTTAGTTTTTGATCTGACTCTTGACTGAGTTTGACTTTTTTGCTACTGTACCTTTAAGAACCTTATAATATCCCCTAAATTAACCTGCTGTCACTACTGGCCCACAATATGCTGGTACAACATTTATTGTTTCCATACAACATTACCTTTTTAGATTTTGCAGTATGGTCTAATAGTTCTCATTCTTCAATAATAGGCTTGTTTTCACAAAAGCCATGTTTTCCAACGCAGGAACTTTAAACATTCCACCGGTGTTTTGTGCATACACGGTTATAAGTTTTGTGCAATAAAATTTTAAAATTGGAGCAAGAGCCTGAGCCCAACCACTGATGCAGAGAGCCCGAACCCCCAAGACATTTGTTTAAGGTAGCGACAGAGCTGAGGATCACCTCGGAGCCGAGGAGATTGGTGAACGTCAGACCATTGTGGCGAGAGCCGGCTAAAGTTGGAGCCGGAGCACCATGGCTGAGGGTGAACGGCCTCACTGAACTATTATTTGAATATATATGCAGAACATGCCCTCTCTTTACCTGCCTTCGTCTGAATTCCTCGGCCTGCCCTGACAACTGTCTGTCTGCCCTGAACTCTATTCTGTCAGTCCCTGTGGTGTTTCAAGCCATGTAGTGCCGTTTTTTGTTTGTAAAATCATCTGCCTGCCCTGAACTAAGCTTTCTTGTGCCCGGAACTGTCTGCCTGCTGTCCAGAAAACAAATAACGGAGGGCTGTTCCCCTATCGTTTTTTTTGCCGCTCCCGGTCCTGGGAGTTGCCTTGGGCTGGGGCCGTTTCCTAGCCCCCCCTTAACATCCTGAACTACCTGCCCATCCTCCTCTCCCACCTCCTCTATATTAAAGTTTCTCACCCTTAACCACCGCGCTTGTCGTCCTGTCAAGTCCCCCTCATGGCTCACCGGTCTCAGACCCACCATCTTGTATGAGCCTTTCCAGGAATCGACGGGGCGAAACTATCTCAGACAAACAGGACTGTTGTGTGTGTGTTTTTCTTTATCTTCCCCTCATGTGCTCGTTTGTTTATGAGCCTAGTTTCTTCTATCTCAGGTCAGATTAGTAATTCCTATCATACTGCGAATGATTTGTTAACTAATGATCAATTGTTTGTGAAGGTTTCACTTTCCAAACAATTGTTCTAAGGGTCACTTTGGGTGAAAAAATCTTACTTAAAATGATTACATGTAAATAGTGAAAAAGAAGTTTGGAAAGTCATACTTGAGGAAATCAGACTATTTGGTTGCTCGCTGATATCGTTTAATCACAAAAAAAAAAAAAAAGAAACAAAAACAACAAAAAAAGACTCCGAATGAGGTCCAAAAATGATGTCACTTTCATAGTATTTTTTGTACATGCTTTTTTCCAAGTCCCATCCGGGGGGTGTTTTTTTGAAATGTAATTTGATCTTTCCTGACATCAAGAACGATGTCCATGTTCCCACTTAGTTTCAGATTCTACAATGAGGAAGTCTTAATTGCGAAAAGTGACTAGGTTTTTTAGCGAGTGGAAATTTGTTCTTCAAAAGATAAAATAATTGTGAACTCCTGGTTGATGTGGGGGGTTGTTCCTGTCAAATGAATATCCAGTCTAGAACATTCGACCCCATCACCGGTCCCCTTATCTCATCCAAACATTCAGCAATTTACTCTCCTTCACCATCAGCGAGCCCTCACCCCCCACCCGTGGTCTCACCATCTACACATCTCTGTTGAGTCCTTGAACTCATATGGAGAAGTTCTGGGGTGAATTGTTTGCCTATGCAAGGTTATGTCCCTTGACGTGTTCCGTCAGACAGTTGCTATTTATCAGAGAATCCATTCTTCACACTTGGCATGAATTTGTGTGGTCCACAGCTTTTGCAGTTTGGTGTCATTAAAGAAATCTTTCATTTGGGGTGCCGAGACATTTTGTCTGAAATGTTACAGCACTGTAGAATAACTGCAAAGGCCGTGACGGTGTTCGCCGCTTGCATAATCTCGGCTGAAGGTCCAATATCTGTCTTGTTTTTTTCTAAAATTCTTCAGCATCAACTGAGAATCTTGTTAACTAATCTGGCATCAAACAATCCAAGCTCATGTAGACTATAAAAATTCCAAGAAATGGGTTCTGTTTTGGTGTGATAACTAGACAGTGGTATTCTAGCTGGTTTTTTTTCGGGATAACTGGACAGCTGGTAATTTAGAGCGGGTCAGTAGATGGACTGATCCTGTTAAAAATTATGATTCGTGATCAATATGTTTTATAGTGTGGTAAACCAATTTATATGCCATTTGTCCATTGAGGTGCCTTTATGGGAATAGGTTTGAGCTAAAGGAGTTTTTTTTTGACACACTTGTTCACGTTGTATTTTAGAAGACGCAGGCTTCAAATGGCCAGATGACATATTTGGTGTCCCTTATGGTTGCATTATATGGATACTAACATTATTACATGTCAGAACTGGGGTGTTGTTAGCCACTATGAAGACCTTTATAGATTCTGCGCTGAGATTTATCTGAAGAAATCCACAGGGGTCAGAACCGCTGTATTATGAAACAGGGAAAGAAAGCAATTGACATGGTGTGCAAGGAATAAGACACATCTATTTTCTACACTTGTAGTGAACACTCATCAGTGGCTTAGGTTTCATTCTTCTAATTTCCTGACATTTGACACCACTTTTACCACAAACAATACCTCATCTCTCTATCATTGAACTACGGTACTGTACCCTGTGTTTCTTCTTTTATCAGGGTTTTTATCCAGCATGTTTGTGGCCAATAGAAGAGACAGTTCGTTTTTTTTTGTTTTTTTTTTTCAGAAGACCCTTTGATGAAGGCAACCAAGGCTTCCCGTTTTTATCAAACTCAATGGAAATGGAGCCCAGGATGCTTTTAAGGATCAAGACAGAGCACTTTTAAACACGTTCACACAAGGGAATACTGTGAACAGAGAACTAGCCAAATGTGATACTCTCTTCGGAGAGGCCTGGGTCTGCAGGCACACACAATGGATGTGTGACAGTCTTCCTAAAGCTTAAATGGTAGTCCAGTCTACATGAAAGTGGGAATTAATTCAGTTAAAATTTGCATTTGCTGCCTAAATGACCTTTCTTAATAAGTTGGTTAAATGCTCAATGTCTCACAGCTGAGCCCCTTTGACGTCATGTGTTGAAAGGCTAAATAATTAGAGCAATGTAACTGAGCGATGTAACTCAATCTGATAGATGCTGGCTGAGGGTCAAAATAGTTTTTTTTTTCTTTTTAACAATTTACAGTAAAAATTAAAGAAGAAAAAAAGCATTATGAACAATTGACAGCAATGTATTTGTCAGTGTGGGTGTTTTTTTTTTTTTTATGTGAAACATGGCTGGTTTTCACAAGATTCATATGGTAAATGGTTTATAGAAATGTGATAATCAGATCTGGGAAGATTACTTACAGATTGTACTGATTATAAATGACATGATGAAAATTGTCGTTAGTATTGTACAAATCCGATTCCAAGAAAGTTGGGACACTGTACAAATTGTGAGTAAAAAAGGAATGGAATAATTTACAAATCTCATAAACTTATATTTTATTCACAGTAGAATATAGATAACACATCAAATGTTGAAAGTGAGACATTTTGAAATGTCATGCCAAATATTGGCTCATTTGGATTTCATGAGAGCTACACATTCCAAAAAAGTTGGGACAGGTAGCAATAAGAGGCCCGGAAAAAGTTAAATGTACATATAAGGAAACAGCTAGAGGACCAATTTGCAAATTATTAGGTCAACTGGCACATGATTGGGTATAAAAAGAGCCTCTCATATAAAGGTCCCGTGAAGACACATGATCTCAGGGTGTTGTGACGTGTAATGTATGAGTTGAAAACGCTAGGCACGTTAACTTTCACTTAAGCTGCCGAACGATCTCAGCACCCACATGGAAAGTGAGTAATTAACTGATCTCTGCTTCGTTACAGTTTGCACATATTTGTTTCGTCATGAATGTTGATCTGCCTTCAAAACACCGGCTAAAAGAGTTGCGCGATAACGTGCGTCATCACTACGACACACCCTTTATGGCATTAGTTCTGGCTTTTGTTCACATAGAGCTCGTTCCCGGGACTGAACCTGGCAATGTTACTAGGTCCCCAACCCGGGATCAATCCCGGATGTGTTTGCGGTCACATAGAAGGCGGACCCGGCAATGTTCCGGGAATTTTCGGGTCCAACGTGCAGTGCGAAAGGGGCCTATACAGGAATGCTTCTGTAATGGAAATCACAACATGGGCTCAGGAATACTTCCAGAAAACATTGTCGGTGAACACAATGACACCGTGCCATTCGCCCATTTTCGGCTAAAACTCTATAGGTCAAAAAAGAAGCCATATCTGAACATGATCCAGAAGCGCAGGCGTTTTCTCTGGGCCAAGGCTCATTTAAAATGGACTGTGGCAAAGTGGAAAACTGTTCTGTGGTCAGATGAATCAAAATTTGAAGTTCTTTTTGGAAACTGGGACGCCATGTCATCCAAACTAAAGAGGACAAGGACAACCCAAGTTGTTATCAGCGCTCAGTTCAGAAGCCTGCATCTCTGATGGTATGGGGTTGCATGAGTGCGTGTGGCATGGGCAGCTTACACATCTGGAAAGGCACCATCGTTTCTTTCAGGGAAGACCTTGCATTTTCCAACATGACAATGCCAGACCACATACTGCATCAATAACAACATCATGGCTGCGTAGAAGAAGGATTCAGGTACTGAAATGGCCAGCCTGCAGTCCAGATCTTTCGCCCATAGAAAAACATTTGGCGCATCATAAAGAGGAAGACGCGACAAAGAAGACCTAGGACAGTTGAGCAACTAGAAGCCTGTATTAGACAAGAATGGGACAACATTCCTATTCCTAAACTAGAGCAACTTGTCTCCTTGCAGACTGGTAAACATGGCCTTGTCCCAACTTTAGATTTAGATGTATTGATGCCATGAAATTTAAAACCAACTTATTTTTCCCTTAAAATGGTACATTTTCTCAGTTTAAAACATTGATATGTCATCTATTTTGTATTCTGAATAAAAATATCGAAATTTGAAACTTCCACATCATTGCATTCTGTTTTTATTCACAATTTGTACAGTGTCCCAATTAGTTTGGAAATCGGTTTTGTAATCTAGGTTACTAATTTTAGGTAATGTATTCAGACTACTTTTTAGATTACTTTAGATTACTTTTTATCTACAGTATCTTGTTTTTAAACTTACATTTAAAACATACCATATTTATATAAAAAATTCATATGTATATAAATATATTTATATACAAAAGGGTTTACCAAACTTAACATAAAACTTGTAGTGGGTTTATGAGTTGATAAGAAGCTAATAATAAATAAAATCCTAAAAAAAATTAAAAGTTACTTGAGCACTAAAAATATAAATATTTTATTTGTTTACCTGCAGTCAAAGCTAAATGCAATGACACAACAAGATGTTTAGAGAGGAAAATGTAAAAAAGAAATAAAAGAAATTAGGGAGAATCAATAATTGATGAATAATTTACTGCCATTGAGTAAATATGTAATTATGTAATCCATAAAAAAGTTACCCTCATCTGATTATGAGCATTTAAAAATTTATTGTACTCTAATTACAAGTACTTACGTAATTTTTTGGAGTCTGATTATTTAATCCAGATTACATGTAATCACACAGTTACTACCCAGCACTGGTGATAACACAAGCGAGATAAGAAAAACTTGCAGGCTGGTCTATATTGCTGGTTTTGAAGAGGTTTGAGGTAACTGTCAACTTGACCAAACTGGGAGACCAGCTTAAACAAGACCTCCCGAACCACCTTTTTCAGGAGTCATGCAAATAAATATGCCAAATGCTACTTAGAACCACTTACGGTGTGGATGCAATTTGTCATATTGTTTTACTTTAGTGCTTGTTGGTTATAGCATATATGGTTATATTTATTGGGGCAAACTAAACATAGAAAACAGAGTACTCATGTTTAGTAACCATTCCTACAGGAAACCACTGCAAATCTGGCAGTTTTTAAGTCTCTTTGTTGAATTCGAACACAGACACTGTTTGTCCTGGATCTCTGCCTAATTAAACATTGTTTCTAGTTTAAAAAAACTGACACAGTAGACCAAACAATAGAGACCCCTAATGTGTGATTTCACAGCAGCTCTTTCTTATCAGAACTCTCTGAGCAGAGCGTGTGCTTTCTGTACACTGAGAGAGTGTCTCTCAGCGGGTAGATTGAAAGCATTGTTTCTTTTCATTTTTTATCACAAAAATCTCTGTATCTCTTGTTAAATTCTCTTTAGTAATAGCAGAAGTAACACTGGACATCCAGACTTTCCACTGAGATTACTTGTACTGAAAAAGCACACGATTTCTGTGAAATTCATCAGCTGTATTCTGTGTATTCGGTTTTGTTGTATATACTTATCATGCATTCTTGCATTAATTGGATCAGGTAACAAGAAGTTGTCCAGATGTCTGAAATGAAACCCAGGCACAATATACTGTATTAGGTTTGGGTTTTAGAAGTATTTTTCCATTCATTTTTTCCCCCTTAGAGATTTTAAATAGTCTTTGTTAAAAGCATTATTAGCCATGAACCAGTTACAAAGTGAATTGCAACATTACTTTTATTTGAAGCAAAAAAATGTTTTGCTTCTATCCAGTCAGTACAAGACTGTGAGGATAAGGACTATAAACCCATGAAACAATGGCAATGACAAATTAAAAAATGGAGAAATATTAAAACTGTTTATTTAAAGTTTGCTGATTTTAAGTTGAATTTTCTGTACAGCATCATGGGTAATGTACTTTTTCATCACATATCCATCTGTTAAAACATATTATTATTTAAATAGTTGAAAATAATGCAAACAAAAGGCAAATATACTGTACCATCAATTAACAATCTTAAAACTCACAACAGATCCACCTCTAATGTTTGTAATTATCATCAGAAGCTGAAAGTTGTAAGTCATTCAGGTACTTTTCACCAACTGGTTTTTATGAACACTGTGTTTCTTTGATCATACTACTGTTTTCACAAACTTATTTTCACCTACTATATAATGTTAAAGTATCAGATTTCGGATGCAGCCAGTGGCCTATGAAATCCAGCTGATCCATACTTGCACAAAATATGTTTCGGTCTTTAAACACATCGTTGTTCAAATTTTCCCCTTATAGTAAAAGATTGAAATGTGTATGTGTGAATTTGATATTCACTTTTTTCCCCATCGCAAATTTCCCATCTACTGTTGCTGTCAGATCTCATTAAGTGGGATTTAAATATGCAACATATTAGAATTTGACATCTCATGAATGATCAAGACCAAATCTAATTTGCAATCACTGACTATTGTTGAAGCTTGACCCGCTCATGGTCAACATTCACTTTGTATTACATGGAAAAAAGCAGGGTGTGAAAATTTTGAAAGAAAATCGTGTAAGTTTGGAATGACATGAAGGTGAGTAAGTGAAAGAATTTTAATCCTTGGATGAGTTAATTCTGTATAAGCCAGCATGCAAGACTATGGCAGCATATAATAATGCAAATCCCTTATGAATGTAAGAGAGAGAGAGAGAGCAGGAAGATGGCATTTTACTTTGGGTTAATGAATGTTTCCTGCTTCACTCCTTTGTGTGGAGAAAAAAAGGGACTTTTGCTTGAGTGTCGCTCTCTCGCTTAACCTCACATCCATTATGCGGCGTTCAAGTGCTGATGTCACAGACGAGTGTGAGTCTGTGTTTCTGAGTACATGCTTAATTACTGTATAGAATAACAGTATATTGTATGTTTTTAATAGTAAAGAAGGATTTAAATCACATTAATGCACAACACCTGCTGATTTACGATTAATAGCTACAGTGGGAAAAAAATCATTTCGACCCCTGCTCACCGCCCACTGAAAAGGATTATTTGATGCATTCAAATCCCTGTAAATCACAATGAAAGGCAATTAGTTGTAAGTATGCTTGATACAAAAAGGAGGCAGTTTTAATTGAAAAAAGTTGAGATGACATCAGCCAGAAAGAGGCTGAGTTGGCAAGGCCACAATCTCACTGGATGATATGTGGGCGAAGTAGCAACTGATTGGCTGGCTCAGTCAGAGATGAAGCAGTAAACTAAAGTGAATGTCCAAAAATACATACTAACATGCTCTTATTATTTGTAAGGAATAAAACCAAGAATGCAATGTGGTTTGTATTTTTGCTTTTCAGTCAGAACAGAATCTATCCAGAAAAAAAGTAACCTGACACCTAACCTACAAAAAAAAAAAAAAGCTTAAAAATAAACAAAAAAAAAAAAAACATGGAGTTTATATATGTTTCCTTTGCACTCTGTTTATAGGTACTACAGCGCCACCATTCTGCAGATGTCTGGAGTACGTGATGACAAGTTGGCCATCTGGCTAGTGACTGTAACAGCGTTCACAAATTTTCTGTTTACTTTGCTGGGCGTTTGGTTGGTTGAAAGGGTGGGCAGACGCAGACTTACGTTGGGAAGCATCTTTGGTAAGCTTTCTTACATACTTTTCCGAGCACATACAAAATGTATTCTGGGTAACATTTGGGTGCCTTTTTAACTCACTAGTTAAGGGAGACTGGGGCGAGTTCATATGGTTGTAATATACAAACATAAAACAATTTGTTTGGCCAACAGATATTGTAATGAAATTGTTTAATTTCCCTCCATAGAAACTGTTATGCGAAAGAGATATACTTAAATTGTACCTTGGACTCAAAAAACTGGTTTGTTTTTCAATGTTTGAAATGCTAGTCTGAACATTTTGAGTTATGCCAAAATATATGTTTTTATAGATTGATTCTTTCTTTACAGGTACTGTTTGAGTCTGTGTATCCTATCGGTTTGGCTTCCTCCTGTCAGCCCAGCATTATCCTCCTGTTACATTACATGTGACGGACCCCACGGACACCCAATTCCAGCTGCACAACACATCTGTGAGTATGATTTTAATGGGCAGGTTTATCGTCTAGAGCTTCTCGCCAATGGCAAAGTATAAATAATTCATGAGTACACTATGTAAGATATAGTACACTCATAGTGACAGCTGTCTTGTTATTTGGTGTCTTGTCATTTAGTACGTATCAAAAGTGACTTCTGTTATCACCATGACATTCCATACTGTATGACGTGTTTTGTTTTGTGAAAAAAAAAGAGAACATTTTGAACGAGTGATAAACTCTTGGCTAGAGTGGATTACTAAGAGTCTCGTTTGCAGCCCTGCCACTTTTCTGGCAAACTGTGGAACGCAAAAAGGAGTAGAAATAAAACGTTGGGCTGTGGGAAAGAAGAATGGGGAGTTTTTTGTCGTTGTCCAAATATGAAGTCCTCAAATATTTGTTGGTTAGCGTACCTTTAATTATACACATTTTTCTCATGTTACACAACACAAGAACTCATCAAGGGCTGCATGCAAAAAAAATTTAAAACACAGTGTGACCGATGGTGCCAAATTACTGACAAAAAATGCTCTTGCTGTTCTTTTAATGAATCATTCAAAAAGACTCCTTCCACAAATGTACTCACCAAAGATCCTATTCTGTTTATCTGCCTTACAGTAAGTGATGACTGTTAAGAAGGCCTATCCAGTGTAAATAGTATGATAGTGAGGGAAAATGTATTTCAAATTCATATTTCACTCTAAAATGTCTAAAAGTGGATTATACCTTTATAATACCTCCCTAGGCAGGTCTTAGCATGGAAAAGTTTGAGAACTGCTGCTATAGTGATCTGGGGGATTCATACTGGAATAAAGTGAATATCAACCTCTAGACGGGAGATGCCTGAAAATGAGATGCACATGGGACACTCCGAGGTTTTATAGGAACACTGTGGAATTCAATTGTTATTTGTGGGACTTTATGAATACTATCAGTCTCCACATCATCAGCACCACCTGCCAGTATAATTGACCCCAGATGGATTTCCAGGGGCAATATCATTACGTCTATCATCTTTATCAAACAGGAGCGAAGAAACCTAGTCAGGGTCTGAGGCTATCTAATAGAACACCCCAGAACAAATGTAGTAAAGCAGGGGTTTTTACACATTTTACAGACCCAGACAACCACAGAATCTAGGCCAATCTAGAGACCCGCAATATGTATACATTATATAAACAGCTCCTTGTTCTGCATAAATTCTCATCAAAAGTGTCAGTTTCACAATAGTAGTTCTATATTATTCTTGGGATATTTGGAGGGAAAAAAAAATATTTGTATTTTTATTTTTTTATCCAAATATCATTAATGTACAGGAAGTATGTTTTTGGAGAGTCATAACACATGACATTGTTCAACTGTGAAACTAACCTAGCCTTGTAATGAAAAGGTAAAATCTGTTTTTTTTTTTAAAAGAAATTTATTGACTTTGACACATAGTCATGAGGGTCTGCATGCTCATCTTTTGTGTAATTTCTTGTTTTTGTTTGTTTTCTGCACGTTGGTTGCATCATTTTAGGTCACCCCACATGACTTTAATTTGGTCTACGAAAGTTTTTTAAGAAGTGCCCTTGAAATAACACTTTTTTTTTTCAATAGATTATAAATATCAAAGCAGTTTGGTAAAAGGAACTGTTATTAAATCATAATGAAATAATACCTTAAAGATAACAAGAAACCAAACTACTTAAGAACATCGTCTTTTTTTTTTTTTTAGAATGCATATCAAATAATAGGACTTTTACTTCATTACATTTTACCACCCTGACATTTTTACTTTATACCCCCCCCCCACCTTAAAAATAAATAATTGTCATAGAATCATCATAGAAGGGAAGGATAAATTCAACCCTGCATTTTTGTCATTTTAATCATTTCACCTTGAAATATATCACATCCTGGAAATAAAATTGTTAGCAAGTGGCATTTCAGGTTGACTTTAATCTGTGTCTAGTTGAAGCTGAGTCCAGTGGAGCAACTATAGTGTCTATATCGGCACTCTAATTGTGAAAAATTAGACCCTTTCTAATGGGTTCCTCTTGCTTAGTCAACACACAACTTATTGGTCTCCAACCTGAGTGAAAAAAAAAAAAAAATCAATTTTATGTTTGGCTCTGTTGGTGTGTACATTGCAGCAATAACTGCGTGTTAGGGGGGTCCAGTGCTTTGCTGTTCCTTAATGTCACAGTAATGGAGTGTCTGAACTGTGTAACCTCATAAACAATGACACTCCCTCCCAGGTCTGACAGAGGCATGGCTCTCTCTCCATCCTAATTTACTCTTACACCGTCATCTTAGTTAATTCACCATACACACACCGCCAAAACAAAGCGGTTTATTTTCCTGCTATGGATGCATAATGACTGCACTTGTCATCACAGCAGCAAACCAATTTGTGCATTAGACTGTCTCAAAAGCCCTTTTCACATTCTTCCATAATGGAATACCATGTTAATGGACTCACTGTAACTGCCGTGCAAGACCCATTGACCCAAGACATCTAAGATTGAATACTGAATACATGTTGATGTATATGTTTAATGGATCATGGTTGTGAATTCATAATCATGCATATTTCTGAACAAGTCATTCATGCAGCTTAGAAAACGGAACAGAAAACGGAACAGAAAACGGAAGTTGTGTATAATCAGAAAATATTATAATGATTTCTGAAGGATCATATGGGCAATGAATAGTATATTTTAAAGGGAAAATCGAAATGGAGATATTGTCTTTAATATTATGGCAGTTTAATGCCTACACTTATAACTGGTAGAGACTTACAACAAGACTACTTACTGGGTGGTGGACATCACAATAAACTTGAAATTTACATAAACCCCAGCCCTGGGAACACATGCAACAATAGTGGCGTCAAAAACTAGGGGGTGCAACGAAAAAAATCTATTCATATATAAATTGGCGATTCTGTATTCTACTGATTCGAATGGATCACAAGTTTCAAAACATCATATTCTAACAGCTAAATATCTATTCTCGGGTCTAGTTGAAGTTGAGTCCAGTGGAGAACTATTGATAGTGTCACAATATCGGCTATTCAAGTCCTACTGGGATGTTCTTACTTACGAGTTGACAAGTCGGAATTACAACAGTAGATGAGTTTAGGTCACTTTGGGTCAGAAAAAGATTTTCACTTTTCTACATAAACTGCAATGTTTTTGTTTTTTTTTACTTATATCTACGAAATGATTGAATAAAAAATGTGAATCATATGTTTTTTGCTTTTTTTCTTAAATTTATTGTAGGGGGGTGATGTCAACTGAATCACTATATTTCTATAGTAGATTATACTATACAATATTAATTTTTGCATCTGTAACGTATATTTTATTGTACATTACAAAAAATAATCATTTTATTCTTTCAACAAATGTCATGTCAATACAGACGCTTGCATACTATAGTCTTTGGCGGTGCGTTCCATTGCATCTGGACACATTTTTTACTGACACGCCCCCACTCGTAATATGGGTTCGTAAACGCTTCTATGCTTAAATGGCGTCATCGGATGCAAAAATTTACTTTTTCCACACTGTAGTTTGAACATAATATGTGTGTTGGCAGTGTGTGTACACATCCACCCAATAATGATAAAAATCCACCAAGTGGTTTTTATTTAATACCTAAAAATATAATTTCCCCTTTTTCAAATCAAGCCGTTCTAAGCTTCTTGTCTGTGTGACGTCACTCAGACCAAGGCCCCTCCCACGCTTTGTTGATGGACAACAGGTCTTACCTTAGACCCCCGCCCTGAGTGAGTCCGACCACCACCATTGTTTCACTGGAGCAGGGACAAAAGACAAGAATGTCTCATTAGCGATTAAGGTGATCTGTTGTTTGAAGTGTAGTAATGAATGATAGCAATCGTCATTTATCCCCAATCTGAGCTAAAGACGCAGTGAATTACTTTACTAACTTTTTTAAGCGGAATGCGCCTCCCGATCTGCCTAAATGCATCTATATTTGTGCGAATCATTCGTGATCCAGCAATCACCTACAGAAGAAGGTTTTTTTTTAGGGCTGTCAAATGATTAATCACGATAATCACATCCAAAAATAAAAGTTTTGTTTAAAGAAATATGTATGGGTTACAGGGTATAGTAAATATGTATTATAAATACATCACCCAGCACATGAGATATTTAGATAAATATTTACATGGTAATTAACTTTTAGCATGATGTATAGCCTTATATTTTAGATTATAGATACAGATATTGAATATTAAACATACACAGATTCTTCTGAAATATATACGTGTATGTGTGTGATTTAATATTACATAATAACATATACACAGTATACACAATATAGTATGGTAAACAAAACTTTGATTTGGGATGGATTAAGCGTGATGCATCATTTGACAAGCATAGTTGTTTTGATGAAGCTTTTGCACATCGACTTTCCTAAAAATGTGCTCGTTCAGCAAGTTTGCATGCATAAATGTTGGCTAAAGTAAACCAGTACTTGTCATCACCCCACAGACGAGAGGGGCGGGGGTGAAGCAGAGCTAAATTTTCGCATTTAAAGTAACATGACGCAAAAAAGGTTGCTCTGCAACAGAGCTGATTTTGACAGGTTAAAAGGGTGTTTTTTACACTACTATTGAGAAATTTTAACCAAAGCATGTTATAGACTTTTCATTAAGACCCTAAAGAATCATATTCAACTTGTGGAGAAATGGGCATTCCGAGACCCTTTAAATAAAATGTTGAGTTACCCACTTCGTAATTATTGACTTTGTGGTGGCGTTCAATGTGCAGCACCATGGTCTTGAAATGCACAATTTAATCCTGTTCATTGCACACCCCTGCTTGCACATGCTCTGCTTTGCATCTGTTCTCTCCTGATTCCGCGCATTCAGCTATTTTCAGCAATAAAACGGTGTTTCAATTTATACCCGTTATGTGTTGCTGTGGTAGCGGAGGCAATACTGGCCTAATAAATATTATGGTAGGAAAATTTACACAATATCTTCATGGAAAAATGATCTTTACTTAATATCTAATGATTTTTGGCATAAAGGGAAAAAATCCAATACGTTGGACCCCATACAATGTGGTTTTTTTTTTTTGTTTTTGGCTATTGCTAAAACTATACCCCAGCCACTTACAGTAAGAATCGTTTTGTGGTACGGGGTCACATATGGCTTTCTTCTTTGACAAATCCAGTCAGAAGATATTAAAAAAACTGTCTTTGAATCTTTCAGCTCTATCATTGCAGTCAGAGGGTTGTGCATTGCTTCAGTCCAAAAGAAAAGAAGTGAAAAAAAAAAGTGCCCCTGCCATAAAAGGTGTCTCACACGGCTCCGGGGGGGTGAAACAAAGGCCTCCTCTAGTGACTAGATGCATTTTTTTTTTTTTTTCAAGAGAAAAAATATCCTAAGTCAAAATGTCATAATCACTTTTACTCTAGCTTGCGCCAACAGTGTGTTAAACCGAAGCCATTCCAGGTGGCATGACCGATGCAGGTCAGCGTTGCACATTTAATGAAACGGGTGAGTAGTCATGAAACTCAACCGTTTGTTTACAGGATCAACAGGAAGCAAAGTGCATTTCCCTAGCAAGGAAAAAAACAGTCTCCCTCTTCGGCTTAGCTCGGAATAACTCCTCCGAACAATTCTTCTTTACAAATCATTCGTTTTGTATTTCTAATGAGACGTGAAACGTGGGTTTATTATGATCTCTCCAATTTGTTGGTGTCACTTCCTGAGCAGCGCTATGCGCAAAGCGCACCTCCATATGTCTCCGCCCGGAACTGATGTCGTTTTCACAGTGAGCACACAAGCTAGAGTACAGTGATGCATTATGTTTTGAAAATTTGGGAATGTTTCTTACAAAACGCATCGATTTCGCTACAGTGAGCGCTATTGTTCCCCCCACGGAGGCCATGTTGAGACAATTTTTCTTATGGATGGGCACTTGTAATTTCATGTCTTATTGGACTGAAGCAAGGCAAACACCCACTGCCTGCAATGATAGAGCTTGAAAAGACAAAGACTATTTTAAATTTAACGTCCCGGACTGGATTCGTATGAAAGAAAAACAGTTAGATACACCTTAGGAGGCTCGGGGGGGTGAGTACAACACAGCATAATTTGCATTTTTGAGTTGAAACTAACCCTTTAACATTGCATGATTTTGTGTATTTCAAGATCCAATGTGTGGTTTTAAGTGTTTTTTTGGGTCGCAGTGTATATCACAGCTTCTGTTTAAATGTATTTTTGATTCAACTGCATCCCTGGTAACCATAAGAAACGTCTTTCAAAAAGTATCATAAATATCTGTAGATTCGATTCACGAGATCAAAGAGGAAAGATTCATTTAGGACCTTTATTTTCATAAGTGGCCTTAATGTATTTCTGAGTGCAAACATTGATTTGTATCAAGAAAAAAGTGCACAGTGGGAATTCCTGCAATGGTATCCATTTCAGTTGATCGAATTATTAAGGGGATAGGTTGGTTGACGAGAATATGGAAGAAAGGTGTTCAGGAGTGTGGAAGCAACTTCTTATTGTTTGATTGAAAGCTATGAATGCAATTAAAGAAATTGTTGTTGTTGTTGTTGTGTTTTCGAACAAGGTGCAATGATGAGTCATGAAAGTAAGAAGTTCTAGGAAAATATGTCTTAAGCCCCGCCTTACACTAGCCTTGTGAAGTTATTTTGAACCTAACATAAGAAAGAATTCAAGGGTCAGTGGTGGGGTTTGTGGGTTGTTAGTTTTTTAACTAATTTGGTCTTGCGTCTTACATTACTTTGTGTTTCAGGTCCATGGGAGTCATTGTATGTTGGACCCTATGCGGTGGGTACTGTTATCAGCGAAAACAGCACTGCTTGGGTTTGACGTCCTCCACTGTGTGCCCGTGTCAATCCGGCCTCCACTGAGAGAGCAGAGTGGTGGCAAGTGAGTCCACCACTGAAACAGAGAATCTGTTATGCGTCAAGCACTAGAGCGTTCTGTGTATATCTGAGCATTATTATGTGTTTTTTATTAATTCTACGTTACCTAACAAGGTATCCAAACTCGACGAGATGAAAACATTCCAATAATAGATGTGATTGATCCGGTGGACGCTTTTTTAATTTGTTTGTGATGTGTGGTTGCGTGTGTGTTTACAGTTAAATATGGGAAACATGTTGATATTATTCATTCCACCTTTTATAAAAATTCATTGGGTTGGTTTTCAACTATAACAGGGTGCTCAAAACTCCACCACATGTGCCAGATAGTGGGTATATGGGCTTAATTATTTTGTTTTGCAAAAAATCATTCATGGGTTGTGCTTCGTGGGGGACTAGTGCTCTTATCGTGCATCTATTTGCACCAGGTTCTGATGAGCATAACAGTTGTACTTAATAACACAATTATCGCCTAGCAGTACATATCCATCACCACTGTGACCAATCAGGCTTATATAACCATAGGTTACTTTCTGAGGGAATTATACCTAGTCATATATATTAATGGTGACATTGCATGCCGGTAGTTAATCGGAAAACACTTTCACCTTTGGACAGGGAATGGGACCCGATGACCATGGGACAGGTAATTCTGAAAATCTACCCCTCTTGGGTCCCAGAAGCACAAGGGTCAATGCTTGTTCGGACGGCGGTGAAATGGACCTTCACTGTGCTGGTGTCTCTACCGTTCCTGCACATGGACCCAGAACCGGACTTACGACGGTTAAGGCTTCTCAGTCGTGGATAGGACCGACAGTCTGGAACCTGACCTTTTTGTAAGGAAACAGAGAGCAAATCCGGGTCTTTGATCTCTCAACATCAAGCGGTATACTGTCACCATAAAGGAATTGTAGAAATCATTCTTGGCTCCGCCTCAGTCATTACTTTCCTCTGGAAGTCCAACACAACTCACTGGTGCCACAATCACTTTCTAAATACACTTTCCTGAATTTTCTGTTTCAGAGCTAATCACTGCAACCAACATTAAACTGAACAAAAGAATTAAACTGGCTTTGCACTTTAGAACAACTTTTAAAACTTTTTTTGTTCTGCATGTGGACATCATCTAGGCCATTCACGCCATTGGAGCATGTTAGTTTTACGGTGAGGCCGTTGATAATGTTGGGTCCAGAGATACTACACTTCTGTATAGTTTTGGTATTGTTAGCTATTATTCAAATTATACCCATTTACTTAACCCAACATTCTTTCGTCTATTACTAGGTGTAGTTTTTTTCCTGTCTTCCTAGTTTGGCTCTACAACGCTTTCTTTTCATCTTACTCGTCGCACACCTGCCTCACCGACGAGGGACTAAGGGGCGGGGCGACTAGGAGACGATTGAGTTCTTGTTTGAAACCCAGGCTTTTGCGCATGTGGGATCTCGGAGTATGATGAGGGACGCCAGGTGGAATACATCAGGTGTTGAACGGATCATAAATAACCACCCATCGGACAAACGGACGCATCAGATGTCCGAATAATCATGTACAACATTCTAGGTTGGGAAAACAGGAATGAGAAGTATCGAGTGAGTCTCATTCACACCCTGACTGTCAGGTTCCGCCCCCACTGTATCGGTCCGGTGGAGCCTCGCTTCACCGCGACGGCAAAACGAACCGGGTGTCAGAGAACACACAAAACAAACCCGCAGCGGCCAAGTCAGCTTTTAACGATATAGTCCGTTGGTTTTTTGCGTCACAGTAAACATGAAGATCTACTGGCTCATTGTATGCACTTGTCAGATGAATATCCTCTGCTCCGTTATGTCAATTCAATTACTCTATTATGCAACAGAGGTTAGTATATTTGGTTCGTAATGTCATGTCTAAGTGCGCATCAATGCAAATTTATAGTTGGACATAACCTTATACACACAAAAGAAAAATGCAAAGCTACCCTACAGTCACAAGTCTTGGACGCATTTACTCATCGTTACTAGTATTTTCACAGTGAATTGAAGTCATTAAAATCTGAAACTCTCATTTATTGTATTATGTAGGCGCATCCAAAAATATTTACAAAATCAATTGTTTCTGTAGATTTCAAATAGCAAAACCCATTCGCGGAGATTACAGCTTTGCACGCTTTTTGCATCCACGTGTGTTCTCCATTTCTTCTTCTTAGTCTCTCCATAAGTCTCATAAGATTCGTGCTTGGACGTCCCTAACTATGAACAACCATCACAACACAAGTGACATTAACATAATTATCAACTGTCCTCTGGCTACCCCTTCCCCTCCCTTCCCGGCTGTTGACACCTGTGTTCCGTAGCAACTCGCCTTGTCTTGTTTGTCCTCTGCGATCCCGCTATCAGTAGTGTCCGCCGTCCAGGCAGCCGTTGATTTTGTAAAGTTGAACCTTCATCTCGTTTTACCCCGCTGGTATCTTCCCGCTTCTTGCCCCAAAAATGTAGCTTTCTGCCGTTCCCTGTGATCGTGTCGTGGGGGGCTTTATCCCTCTATCCCCCTTTCTCTCATTCCTCCTTCTTGTGTGTTTAAAGCCTTTAATTCTTTTAAAAATTTGGGCCCCCTTCTTTTCCGGTCCAATTTTCACTATGGGACACCCCTTGCGACTCCCCCTTTTTCCTCATATAAACTCCATAATTTGCCTGATTATTCCTCCTTTGTCCGCTCGTTGTTAAGACCTTCTTAAGGTCTCGGGCGATGTAGCACATAGAGAAAGTAACAACGATCTGGGCTTCCCAGAAAGTACTGACTAAACTAAGAAACAATAAGAGTTAATCATAGGACTATGCTATATAGGAAACTAGTACATCGTGAGACATTGCTCCAAAGACTACTAAAGTGTTACTTAAATTTGGATATTTTGCTTTTAAATGTAATTTAAATGTTTACATTGTTTTTATCTTGTATCTTTGTTATTACCAGTTTGAATTTGTCTTCCTTAAAGCTAGGGGACAACGGCTCATAGCCATGGTCGTGTCCTGGAAACAGTGGAGGAGAACGTTTTTTTGGAAAAGTACATGTTACATAGCCAATATTCGTTTGAGCTGCTTTGTAAGTATACCGATCGACAACTCCCCCTCAAGCTGAAGCTCAAACTAGCCCCGGACCATTCCCCTCGAGTTGTGGTTTGTCGCTTTATCCGCAACAAGTTTTAGCAGAAAACCAATAATGTTCGCCTCACCAAGTTCCTTGTTCTCCGGTGTCACTCTGTTCAGTGATATAATACTTGTGCACCGCCGGCCCTTGGGTCTTTGTGGGGTTTTGTTTTTCCCGAAATGATTAGGTGTAAATTTGGAAAATTTGCATTGGGAATAAAAAGTTAAATTTTGGTTGCGAGAAGCAAACAAATACACATCCATTGGATGTGTGGGCGTGTTCTCAGTTTCGACCTTTAAAGGAATAGTTCCGCCACAAAGGACCGCGGCCAAGTGGACTCATAACAAAGTCGTTCCAAACATGTATGACATTTTTGACTCTGGTGGAACCTAAAAGGCGCGGCTGTTTGCCTTTGAAGAGTTCACGCCTGCCATTTCCAATTCCTGAAAAGCATTAGTCCCCGTACCCAGGGGGGGACAGACAATCTCCAAAAAAGGGACAACATTAATCCCCTCGAGCTTTGACACAAACCTTACCAGCAAGTAAGTACACCAGACCATGAATCTATGACTAACGCAATAGAGCAAAGCAGAACAAAAAATGCATAGGTGAAACTCAGCTACATTTATTCCAAAATTAGATGTCTGGAAGTAGGAGGACCTCTAGAAAAACTTCACTATAGAGTTCAGTCTACATGTATGAGGTAATGGAGAGGGTCTTATTGATTCGTGTCGAGATCCATTCCTGCCTGAACTGGACCAGATGTATGTTGAATTATCGGATTGTATTAGGGTACGGAGCTTCAACAATGGATCAGCCCATCTGTTTAAGGGTTAGGCGGTGTCTTTTGTGTTTTTTGTTATGTGCACCCACAATGCAGCCTTTATACTGTTGATAAGGTAAGCGTAAGGTGAGGACAACAGATGTTGTGTTTGTACCAAGTTAATTGATTACTGTTGCTGTAAATGTTTTGCTAGATTTATATTCTATGAAACTAAATATATGAACTTTGAAAACTTGAATATGTACTTGGAGATAATAATAAAGATATATAACATACAGTATTGTTTTTCGTCAAATCTGAACTGAGGTAACAATCAATTTTTTCAAGATGTAATTCTGCTTACTGTCCAATCCTTTCTCTGCTTCAACGTCAGCAACATCTTGGAAGTTTTTTTTTTTTTTTTTTTCATTTCTGTAGAAACCGAGTTCACACCTTTCTCTGCTGTGAAGTTCTACACCTCTTCATCTCTTTCATGAACTCTCCTGCATGGCTGACGTCCTTAACAGGGTTTCGCGTCACATTTCCCAACCGAGGGTAGTCACATTTTTCTATTTTCTTCCTGCTTTCCTCTTTTTTCTGTTCTGGAGTAAACAGAGGACATAAACATACTATTTCAGATTTCAAACCAGTTTCATTAAATGAAATGGGAATAGTTCACCCATAAATGAGGCAAACATTCTAATATTTTTCATGTTTTTGAAAGAAATAACTAATGGTTGCCAAGGCTGCATTCATTATATAAATAATATAAAAAATAATGCAACAGTAATAATGTGAAACATTATTGCAATTTTAACTAGCTGTTTTCTATTTTAATATACTTTACAATGTATTTGATTTCTGTAATGGCAAAGCCATTGTGTCAGTGTCACATGATACTTCAGAAATCATTCTAATATGCTGATCTGGTGCTTAAGAAGCATGTAATTTTAATGTTACCATTCATAATAAATATAAAAATAAATTATTAACACTTTATAATTTTTGGTAATACATTTAATAAATTTTTTCAGGATTCTTTGATGAATAGAAAGTTCAAAAGAACAGCATTTATTGTAACATTATATATGTCTTAACTGTAACTTTTGATCAGTTTAATGCATCCTTGATGAAAAAAGCATTAATTTCTTTCAAAACTAGTAAAATGTTACTGGACTCAATCTACTTGCTGAAATCTACCCCTCCTTGTCACATCAAGATGCACTGCACCATGGTCTGATGTAAGTGACACTAATTTTGCTCATATTGTAACCAAACACAATGCGCCATGCTGAAAATTACTTCTACTCGAATATTGTACAACTTCAGTTGTATGCACTAATTTTATCAAGTTTTGTTGTCCTATTTGTATTGAAAAAAAAAAAATTTACAAATACATCAAGAAATCAAAAAAAAAAAAAAAATTAAAATTTTCATTAACTGTTCAACTAAAAATATAAAAATATACAAGAAAAACATAAAAAATTTGAAAAAAAATTCTAAAAAATTTCACAATAAGCCAGTTATTTATACCTGAGGCGTTGCAGAAAGGATGTTTCGAAGCTGACGTCAGATCTCTTTTCATGCTCTTCTGACTATGAAGCTTGCGGAAGGAGAAGCCCATTTGTGATTTTGGATGTCTCTGCACCTGCTGGTTTGTTGCTGATGCCCCTGAAGGCATGTTTCCTGTTTTTTTGTGCCCATTTTTTGGAGAAGTATGTGTTGTTGGATTAAGCAACTGATTAAAATTAGAATACTGCCACCTTGTGGTAAAGGCGCTGGTTTTCTTAGCAGAAGGGAAAGGGTGGTGAATAAGTGAGCACTGAACTGACACATCTCGGTAAGATAACGCTCCTGTTTGTGTCCCTGTTTCCAAAGTTATTGGGAGAGTCCCATCGCACCTTTGTGCTTCTGTCTGCAGATGAGAAAAACAAAAAAGATTCATTCAGTGAATGAAGTGAAATGTATATCCACTGAAATGCTTTTAGGAACAAAGCCACACACTTTCATTATGTTAGATGTGTTCATTTTTCACGCACTATATACTAGGAGAGATTACAGAAACCAATTTCATTATTCCGGTGATTAGGATTATTCAAATTACAGGACAGTTTTTATGTCTTACGTCATCTGAGCTGAGATGAACTCCTCTTGGAGATTTTCCAACATGCACAAAGACGCTGCTACCATCAGCACCTGCTGAAAAATCTGCATAAAACTTGTTCTGAGTAAGCGCCATTAAAATGATAATTTATAAATAACAATAACCAGAACACTTACATGTGTTACTGTCAGTACATACAAATCCCTGAAGAAGAAGAAGAAGAAATGAGAAAGTCAAACCCAAGTTGGCATCTAAAAAAACAAGTTTATTAGAAATCTACTGAAGCTTTTGTCTAAGTTGCTTTTAACCACAAGGGGGTAGTATTTGTTAACAATAAATGCAGTTAGTCAGCAATTTTACCAACAAAACTATGTGTGTGTGTGTGTGTGTGTGTGTGTGTGTGTGTGTGTGTGTGTGTGTGTGTGTGTGTGTGTGTGTGTGTGTGTGTGTGTGTGTGCGTATACCTGTGTTGAGAGGTGGCCATTACTGTCCATGTTTTGTGATCTGTCACAAGGATTCATTGAGTCGATCACTAAAAGAAATGAAAATTATAGAGAACATCTGTAATATGCAATGTATTAAAGTACTGACTGTACTCTGGACTGAGTACTCATCGAGCCTCAGAAAGATTATTAAGTGAGTAAGTCAATCAGTCATTGCATATAATATTGTTTCTGGAAAGTTGCGACTCTGCATTATCTTATTTTGCTATCTTATGTGCTAGAAGCTACAGTATATTATTACCTTTATAATCTAAGTTCTTAAAATCTATGAACAGTGGCTCCTCCGGTTCTTCAGTGCTCTTTAAAGGGTTGAGTGGATATGAACCTGAGGCCTCTGAATGCTCTCCCCTCTCTGGGCTGCAACAGATTCTGATAATTCCATGTTACAAGCACTTTCTCATATCTATTCTCTTTTATCGGCATATTGCATCAGGATATAGCAATATCATTGGACTCACTTTGGTAACGTGCTCTCAAACTGATTTCCAGCTGCTGAGCTGTTGTGTGACACATCTTGCAGGAGAGCTTCATTTGGCCATGGATTAGCCAGCTTTGTTGGTTTAGAGAATGAGACAAACTGAAAAGAGTCATAAACTGTAACAATTTGGGTTACTTGCAAAACTGTGGATTTTAAATGATCACACCTGAGGAGTTTTCTTCATACTGCTGAGATTCTCCAGAGTTGGCAGAGAAGAGGATAAGTGTTGTGCAGGTTTGGGTTGGGTTGGATCTGAAGAGCCAGATGATGTTGAGGGCGGTTGCGGTTGATTTTCTGAGCCACTGGCATCAGACAGGTTCGATTCAAGCAAAGGAGACAGCTAAGGATGAAGAAACCATTATTAAATCCTGTATGATATAAACATATACTGTACATGTTCAACAAATGTTACTAATGCAAAATTTATATTATGTCAGCGGTTACTAAATAAAATACTGGTGAATGATTTTGTGGTAGTGACCATTTTAGTCATCCTTACGGGCGTGAACTTGAATTCTTCAGAGAGACGATGTTTTCTGACTTTATAACCAGGTGTATCAATACTGTTGAAACAAATACTCAATATCTGAAGATGAAATCATTTGGAAATATAGCCTAGAAGGAATAACAAAGCTTCTTGAAACATACCAGTACTGTGGCTGACTGGTAACTAGGTTCAGATTTGAAGGAGAACAAGGGCTCATAGGTAACTCCGAGGGTTCTTTCAGAGCTCTTTTGCTTCTTTTCACACCAGTCAAAAGGTTTGTTTTCGGTTTTTCTAGAAGACAAATGATAACATATGATTCTACAAATGAGCTTTATTAAAAGGGCATATAAATAAGTGCACCATCACTGTACCTGTTTGCTCTTTCTTTGATGAAATCTGGTTTACTATGAATAATGTCAGCAGATCCATATTGTCAGGGTTGTATCCTTTGGGAGACTCCTCAGTATTTGACTTTCTTTTCATCCTTTGCTTTTGAAAAAACGCCTTGAGTTCAAACAGAGAATTACAAGAGCACAGGTTTAAGATAAAATAACACACACACACACACACACACACAAACTAAACCTAACCACCTGTGACCCCAGTACAATCCCTAGCCAATTATCCTTCAAATGTAGTATTAAGAGTGTGTAGTTATTAAAAACAGTGTAAAGTCTCAAACAGTTAGTTTAGAGAGTGAAAAGTAACGTTACTTACTCTTTGTTTTGTTGTGTCTTCTTTGCTTTTCATATACCTGCTCCTGTTTCGTTAAGACAAGGCGCCATTATACATATATAAACTTAATGAATTTATATCAAGTAATTTTGACATCTCTGCTTTGACCTCCTTGAAATGTTGACTTTACAGCCAAGTAATGTCAGTTATTAGCGAGTTTCAATAAAGTTAGCAAGTTAGCACAAACCTAGATCCTCCGACCCAGTTCATGTTGCCCTCAGTTTAGGCGGGTTTTTTTTTTCACCCACCGACTCTCTTTTGTTACAGATAACTAGTTATCTGCTGACAGAGTAAAAACTTGTCAGGTTATGATGCTATTAAGCAACCGATAAGATATAAGGTAAATATCATAAATAGATAACTGCGCGAGTGACGTCTCTCTCAACCAACCGTAGACTGTATGAAAACAGGTCTCAACCACTGATCTATAATATATATATATATATATATATATATATATATATATATATATATATATATATAGATATATATATATATATTATATATATATATATATACATTATAGATCAATGGTCTCAACCCACATCAGCGATTCATTTTTTTCTTCTTTTTTCTAATTTTAAGATCTCAGTTCAGAAACTTTTATTAATTAAAATTGTAGTAATTAATAATGTAACTGGAAGAAATAAACACGGAACGACGCAGCAAAATTAGCCCGTGTGTGATTAAAATTTTAGATTTTATTATAAATAATATTATTGACATATAATGATGATAGTAATAAAATATATTTATAATACATTTATATAATATATTCAATTCTATGTTATATTAATATAATTATAATTCATATAATGTTATATATTAAATAATATATTTTATTTAAAAAGGTTTTTTATTTAAAAACCAAAATAACTAAACAAATATGCATTTTGACATTGACTCAATTGATTAATTTTGACATTTTTTATTGCATAACAAGAACATTAATACATCATAAATATATAGAGGATCACAGTGTTTTCAAATATGATAAATAACATTCATAACAGCATCAAAGGAACAAACAGAAAAAAAGAAGTAAAGGAAGAAAGAAGAAAAAACTACAGGGGATATCTTGCAAGAAATTTCCATAAGAAAATGATTCAAAAATTCTATACATCCTATTTGCTTTATTTATTTCTTAGATCTTTTAATTCTTAAGTTCACTTTTAAATAATGTGACCAGACCATTCTGTTCGATTCTGTTATATTTAAATACGTCAAGTGCGGCAGCCAATCAGCGTAGAGTGGGGGCGTGACCAGCAAGAAAAGCCCAAATGACGGAAACGTCTTATCTAGCGGTGCAGTTTCAACCTTACGGCACAATGAATTATATGTATCTATTCTCTGTTTAAGACATTGAGTGACCCTATGGATGTAATTTGGAACAAACTGAAGATTGCAAACGACTTATTTTTGTAAAAGCAGGATTAAAAAATGAGCAACATCCTTCATGCAGCATCAAAAGTGAGCTGGAATCAGAGCACTGCGGCGAAAAGAGCGGTGTTCCTGGCGGCCGCCGCATACGGAGCGAGAACGCTTTACCCCATCATCTGCAAACAAATAAATCAACGGAAACCACCCAAGAACAACACGTCTGCACCGGGACATGAGAATGGGTTGATACCTGCCCCTAAAGCTACACCAGAGACCGCCTCTAGCCTTAGTAAATCACCCGGTGTCAATGCGGAATTCTTCAAGCAGATTCTTGAACTGGTTAAAATCGTCTTCCCGAGGTTTGTAACCAAAGAACTGGGTTTACTATGTTTACATTCACTAGCTCTGGTTTCACGGACGTTTCTGTCTATTTATGTGGCAGGTTTGGATGGTAAAATAGTGAAAACGATTGTAGAGAAGCAGCCGCGGAGCTTCATGATCAAACTGATGAAATGGCTTCTGATCGCCATCCCGGCCACATTCGTCAACAGCGCGATCCGTTATCTGGAGTGCAAGCTCGCGCTCGCGTTCCGCACGCGTTTGGTGGATCATGCATATAAAACGTATTTCACCGATCAGACCTATTATAAGGTCAGCAATATGGACGGGAGGCTGGCGAACCCGGACCAGTCTCTAACCGAGGATGTGATGATGTTCTCGCAGTCGATTGCGCATCTGTACTCAAACCTCACCAAACCCATCCTGGACGTGATACTGACTTCATATACTTTAATACAGACTGCGAGATCTCGCGGTGCGAACGCAACCGGACCGACTCTGTTAGCGGGTCTGGTGGTGTTCGCCACGGCGAAGGTTCTGCGCGCTTGCTCGCCGCGGTTCGGTAAGCTGGTGGCGGAGGAGGCGCACAGGAAGGGCTACTTGCGTTATGTGCACTCCAGAATAATAGCCAATGCAGAGGAGATCGCCTTCTATAGGGGACATACGGTGAGGAAACGCATAATGCACATGTGCATGTATAAAAATCAATATAACATTAGTAATTGCTTTCTGGGGGGCATAAAGCGAGGATATGCATCAATCATATAGTGCAAATGTGATAACAGAGGACTTTTAAACGTGTCAGACACAGTGTGCACATGTGCATAGGCCTACATACTGTACTGTATATAAAAATCTTATACATATGCAAAGAAAGTCACATTTTATAGGCACATATGGTGAAGAAGCACATCATTCATATGTGACCCTGGACCACAAAGCCAGTCATAAGGGTCAGTTTTTCTGAAATTGAGATTTATACATTATCTGAAAGCTGAATGAAGCTTTCTATTGATGTATGGTTTATTAGTTTAGGACAATATTTGGCTGAGATACAACTATTTGGAAATCTGGAATCTGAGGGTGCAAAAAAAGGGTTAGGGTTTAAAGGGTTAGTTCACCCAAAAATGAAAACTAGGCTGCGTTTTACTCACCCCCAAGGCATCCTAGGTATGACTTTCTTCTTTCAGATGAATCCAGTCGGAGTTATATAAAAATTGTCTTTGCTCTTTCAAGCTCTATCATTGCAGTCAGCAAGTGTTGCATTGCTTTAGTCCAAAAAAAGTGAAATAAAAAGCACCCATCCATAAAAAAAGTGTCTCACACGGACTCCTGTAGCAACTCGATGCGTTTTTGTAAGAAAACATCCATATTCAAAACTTAATAATCACTTTAATCTAATAATCTAATAATCTTTAATCTAGCTTGTGCCAACAGTTGCACACTGAAGCAGTTCCGGTAGCAAGATGTATGAGGTCAGCTTTGCACATTCATGCACGAGTGAGTCTCATGAAAACCAACGTTTGTTTACAGGATCAAAAGAAGCAAAGTTTTCTTACTTTAGCAAAGGAAAACCAGTCTCCTCTTGGCTTATATCAAAACCCTCCTACATTCTTCTTTACAAATCCTCGTTTTGTACTTCTAATTAGTGACCGTTGTTTTGTTTTGAGCTCTCCTCTGTGTTTCCGTGTGCGCCACTTCTGAGTGGCGCTTGCGCAAAGCTGACCTCATATGTAATTCCCCGGGAACTGTTTCTGTTTACAACACTGAGCGCAAGTTAGATTCAAGAGTATATTACGTTTTGAATATACAAAACGCATTGAGACACTACAGGATGCCTTTGTTTATCCCCCGGAGCCATGTGAGACACTTTTTTTTATGAAAGGGCGCTTTTTGTTTCATGTCTTTTGGACTAAAGCGATGCAACACCCGCTGACTGCAATGATAGAGCCTGAAAGATCAAAGACTGGATTCGTCTGAAAGAGTAAAACGCAGCCTAATTTTCATTTTTGGGTGAACTAACCCTTTAAAGTTGTCCATATGAAGTCATTTGCAATGCATATTACTAATCAAAAATTGAGTTTTGATATATTTATGGTAGGAAATTTACAAAATATTTTCATGGAACATGATCTTTACTTTATATCCTAATGATTTTTGGCATAAAAGAAATATCTATAAGTGTATTGTTGAGTATTGCTTCAAATATAACCGTGCGACTTATGACTGGTTTTGTGGTCCAGGGACACACATGTGTTATTTTACCACATAATTTCATTTTTAATTGAAATAAAAAAAATCTAAATCAAATTCTTATATAGGCCTATATTTATATATAAGTGCCAGAAATGAGCTTCCATACATAACTGAATAGGGATTCATTCCTAAATTTCAGTTAAATTATTAGATTATGTAAGCATTAAGTGCTGGAAATGAGCTTCCATATAGAACTGAATAGGGACTCATTCCTGAATTTGAATTACATTTCAAAATGGATGTAAGGAAATAGAATTAAATTGACACTTTAAGAAATTCATATAACTACACTGTAAAAAATAAGTGTAATTTTAACTGTAAAATTTGGTAAAAACACTACCAAAAAAGATCTAACCTGTAAAAGATCTAACCAGACATTTAATGTACTTTTACAGTAAAATGCTGTTAATTTTACAGTTGTTAGAAGTAAAAAATAACAAATCAATGTATAATTTACAGTCAAAAACTGTAAACTGATATTCCCAGAATTCCCTGCATGACACTCCACATTTGAAAGTATTTTGTTTAAATAATCAAGTTTTTTTTTCTAGTTTTTGTTATCAGTTATGTACATTTGGGCTTTATGTTACATATTCTGTTTAATGAAAGTTTATTGCATTATTTAAGTATCATGTGTGTTACCATGATGGTGTTTTGTGTTTGCATGAATGACTCTGTGCACCTGCTTGTGGCGAAGCTACTTGTGATGAGCTCTGATTCTTCATGTGGCTTTCTCTTTTACCACCTGCATTATGGTGGTTGCCAGTATGGTAAAGGTACAAAACAGATTTTTACAGCAGTGTGCACTGTTGAATTTACTGGTTTACATTCAATTTTTCTTGTTTGTAAATCACAGTTTTATACTGTAAAACTTACGGGTTTTGGCCGTAAATGTGTTTACGGTTTTTCTGTATTTTTTACAAAATTATTCTGGCAACCACAGCTGCCAAAATTAATTTGTAAAAACTACAGAATTTTTTTTTACAATGTACATATATATATATATATATATATATATATATATATATATTTTTTTTTTTTTTTTTTTTTTATTCATAGACTGTAAAAAAATATGGACGTAGTGTCCGTGACGTCACCCAAAGAACCCACAATACCTGACTTCAAATCATAGACTGTAAAAAAATATGGACGTATTGTCCGTGACGTCACCCATAGACTCCTCAATAGCGGTTTTGAAGCTCAAAGTGTGCAGAGCGGGCCGTCGACATCTTGGCAGCGCATCACTGCGCGACTCTCCCGGATAATCGAAAATGGGCAAAAGGCGGGCGCTGGTTGCTGAAGCCACGCCCACCTAGCGCGACGGCATTGTCAGCAGCGGCAATTCACCTGTAACCCAAGTGGCCACGCCCTTAATTATGCAGAACTTTAAGGCTTAATATAATTTAAACGGATGAGTCATAAAAATATTCACCCCCCTCACAGTTGTCATGAAGGGAAAAATTAGCAATATAGACCAAAATAATTTTTTGCACCAGGCTGTAAACATGTTTTTTCTGCTGTAAAGTTGGGCATTTTAACATGGGGAGTCTATGGGACTGACTCCCTTTTGCAGCCAGCCTCAAGCGGCCAGTCGATGAATTGCAGTTTAAGTCACTTCCTTATTGGCTTCACGAGAGAGAGCGGGAGGTTGCCGCTCGGTTGTGATAGATAGACAGAAACACATATAGATTATATAAATTTTTTTTTTTCTGCCATATAGGCTGCAGTCTTCATGTATGTATATGCAGTCATACATACACATACCCTTTCCCTGTGACATAGCCTAGATAATATGAATTGTATACCCTATACATTATACATTGTAAAAAGAGGTAGCCTAAAATGGTTACCATAAAATAGGTATTTCTGTTTGATTTAACTCATAGCTTTTTGTTTCAACTTAAAACTAGCTACCAGTTTTCAGTGTAATTACTGCAAATTCTGTAGTCATGCACACAGTGTTGGGCAGCAACGTGTTACTGTAATTTGATTACTTTTTTAGTAAAGGAGTAATTTAACACGTTATAATTTTCAAAATTAATTAATTAGAGTAAAAAAAGTAATTAGAATATAGTTACAAGCCGAGGTCTCTATACGTTACTGCCGCGTTACATTGCTGACAGAATACAGTGTTTTATAATCTAGAGATTGTAAAAAGGATGTAACACAAGCACTGTCGAGTCAAGTGCCAGTGGATTAGAGACCTGCTCCCGTGAGACCCGACGCAACAAAGTGTGGCGCGGGACAAGAGTGCTGCGAGCGTGTAGACACTTGTGTGTGTGCGGGATGTGGGAGAATAAAATGATTCAAGGGACTCCCGCAAAATAGAAATATCTAAACAAAATTGTTATTCATCTATTGCACAAAAGCGACACGAACTAATATAAAATATAAACGATTAACAGGTGCAAGGGTATGCATTATATAGTTTCTATTTAGGTTATAACACACATTTGCAGCGTTGAGCAATGCAGTGCTGAAATTTGCATGCTCACGAATCCTCTTATTATAACACACGAATTGTAGACATTATGAAAGATTCATTATGCATATATTTATTGTGTTATAACAGAGATTTGTGAGATTGCAATGAACAGAGATGTCTTTTAGAGATTATAAATGCAGCGCTCTTTGCTAAATTCTGTCATGTCAAACCATGCACGCAGCAGCCGCTTGCTTTAGTTAAAAATAACAGTGTTCTGTGAATGTTGATGCTTTAATAACAAATATTTATCAGGAGCCTGTATGCTGGGATTTCATAATTTTCATGGAGAAAAAAGTAACGTAACTAGTAATGTAACTAATTACCAATTACTTTTAAAATAAAGTAATCAGAACAGTAACGTGATTACTTTTAAAAGGAGTAATTTGATTACATTTTCAGAGTAACTTGCCCAACACTGGTCATGCATAAGAAGGCCTATATAGTCTGTGTTTGTATACTGTAAGCAAACTTTGCAATTCTGTTTAATCTAATTAATTTCTGATTTCCATAGCTAGCCATTTACATTTGAAGTCTCTCAATCATTGGTATATCTGTTCTCATGTGGCAGGTGGAGATGAGGCAGCTGCAGAAGTGTTATAGTGCCCTGGCAGAGCAGATGAACCTCATTCTATCAAAACGTCTGTGGTACATCATGATTGAACAGTTCCTCATGAAGTACGTCTGGAGTGGAAGTGGCCTGGTTATGGTGGCAGTGCCCATTATCACTGCCACTGGCTTTGCTGACAACGGTATGTGGAAGTGTAGTTTGTACTATATATACAGTCTCATTGCAATTTCTGTCGAGCTTTATTTTAATGATGTTCCAGTGCTTCTATTTCAGAAATATAGGTCATATAAGAGTAGTATTTGCTTTAAGATGTCATGTTTCATATTCATTTGCTTCTTAAAGAGCTGGCTGACGGTCAGACACAAGTGTTGGTGAGTGAAAGAACAGAGGCCTTTACAACAGCTCGCAATCTACTGGCCTCAGGGGCGGATGCCATTGAAAGGATCATGTCTTCTTATAAAGAGGTAAAATATTAAACATGCTCTTCTTTCTTGACATTTTTCACAATTATATCCCTTTTACATAAAAGGAAATAAATGCTAAATTAAGATTTATGTTAAACTGTATATTTTTGAAAGAAGACTCTTATGTTCCCCAAGGCTGCATTTATTTGATCAGAAATACAGTAAAAACAGCAATATTGTGAAATATAATTACAATGTAAAAGAACAGTTTTCTTTTTAAATATGTTTAAAAAATTTATTTATTCCTTTGTTGGTAAATGTGAGTTTTCAGCAGCCATTACCAGTGTTGGGTGTAATGAATACTTAGGAATTAATGACCATTAATTAATGATCATTTGAATTATTTTCCCTTAAAAAAAGTAAAGTAAAGGATTACTTTTATTTTTTCTGTAATTTAATTACAGTTACTTCTGATGCAATTATGTTAAATACTGTATAAACTATAGAACATTTCTATATAAAACAATAGTGGATTTAACGTCAAAATTGAATACAAAATATTCAATTGTATATGTATTTTTTATTTTGAAGAATTAAAAGAGCAGTTTCATGTCTATTTTTGTATTGTTCAAATGGTCAAGGTTGACATTAAGTAATGCAGTACATTTTAGAGAAATTAGTACAGTAATCTAATTGCACATTAACTAGTAGCTAGTAATACTTTTTTAGAGTAACTTACCCCAGCACTGGCCATTACACCACACACACACACAACACACACACACACCACACGTTATATATATCTATATATTATATATATATATATATATATATATATATATATATATATATATATCATAATATTGTAGGGGTGGGAACGATACATGTTTTCGTACTGAACTGTCACGGTATTATGGAAGCAGATTAGTCTCAAATATAATTCACGCAAAAAACACGATTCACACATGCGTAGACAATTTCACATGCATGGAACCTAATTCACGTACACACAAAAAAAATTCACGTGCGTGAAAAACATATATATTCACAAAAAGCAATTCACATGCGCAAAATAAAATTATATATTCATAAAATACATTTCACAAATGCAAAAACACAATTCGTAGATATACAACTGTGCACAAAAACCTTTGAATGTTTAAAATGTACGAGTGTCTGAATGTACAAATCGTCATTTACTACGAATCCACTCGGATTTGTGTGTGTGTGTTTTTGAGACTTTCCTGGCAGAGCTCTCTTCCCACGTGGGTCTGTCGTACTCTTTAGCCAATCAGATGCGAGCTTACCATACAACCAATCATATCATAAGCCACTGAGACTGCATTCAAGGAGCACGATTCTGCGCACCTTTTGCGCCATATGGATTAATTAGAACGGAAATTAAGCCTTTACATCAGTAATCCCATAGACAGTAAAAGAAATGGACACAGCGACCCAATTGGAACTCAATTGAGACAAGTGAAGCCCATTTTTAGCGATTTTTAGCACTTCCGTTTCTGACGCGCAGACTCAAACTAAGCTTGATGACGTCAGCAACCTGTCTGACAGATGTAAATCTTCTAGTAGCTGTGCGTGCAAACTGCCATCTTTAATCTTGCAGAGACGGCGAGCTTGAGCGGGGAGTTCTTTGGCGTGAGTGAGCAGGAGTATTCTGTTTAATTATTTTGTATAGTATTTTAAAATGTAACGCCAGGGCTTCTATGGGCTTCTCTCTTGATGTCTCCCCGATTGCCTGCGAGCTTCTGAATGCACTCTCAGTGGCTTATGATATGATTGGTTGAATGGGTAAGCTCACATCTGATTGGCTTAAGAGTACGACAGACCCACGTGGGAAGAGAGCTCTGCCAGGAAAGTCTCAAAAACACACACACACAAATTCCGAGTGGATTTCGTGGTAAATGACGATTTGTACATTCAGACACTCGTACATTTTAAACATTCAAAGGTTTTTTGTGCACAGTTGTATATCTATGAATTGTGTTTTGCATTTGTGAAATGTATTTTATGAATATATAATTTTATTTTGCGCATGTGAATTGCTTTTTGTGAATATATATTTTTTTTCACGCACATGAATTTTTTTTGTGTGTACGTGAATTAGGTTTCATGCATGTGAAATTGTCTACGCATGTGTGAATCGTGTCTTTCGCGTGAATTATATTTGAGACTAATCTGCTTCCATATGGTATGGACATCTCGGTTTGGTGCGTGAGGCCTTAAAACGAATACAGGCAATTCATCCCCAATCCAGAAGGGGGCACTTGCAGCAATGCAATGCTGTTTGATAACCGTCCTCCAGCAGAACAACAGCGAATGCTGTGAGTTGCGCACTTGAAAACAAAGCCCACTAGACAGTGACCATGTGCTGACTCTGAATGCGTCTCTCACAGACTGAAAAAGGAGTATACTTTAAAGGCTTGTGCACTCAACTGTTTGCGAAATGGAGCTTTACGTCGTGTATCATACCTCTCTCATTCAGCACAAATCCAAATATTCCATAATATTTCCATATTTGCAATGTAACGTATCTGAATGCTAAACTATTATTTATTATGTAAATTATAGGCTTTGATTAGAGGCAGGCATGCTGATGTTTGGTTTACTGTGTTTTATTTTGATAAAGTACTAACTGCTCTGTCAAGTTAGCACTGCTGGAACTGATGTGTTTTGTGTGTGTGTGTGTGTGCACGCCGGCGCGATCACATCAACTGTTTCCTTATACCAGCAGAATAAACTTTAAATGCTTATTGTCTTATTAATAATGCATCACCTGTAAAAAGGTCTGCTTTTATTTGAGTATACTCACAGTGAAAACAAAACATTGTGCTTTTGTAAAATAAAGAAATCAAATAGGATGTCGCTTTCTGCCATTTGAGTTTCCTTTCTTTGAACAAATTAAGTCTGCCACACAAATGAACTGAAATCAGCTTATATAGGCTACGTTATGTGCCGCACTGTACTTTTCCCTTTTTTATATGTAAACTAAATATATATATATATATATATATATATATATATATATATATATATATATATATATATATATACATATATACATATATATACAGTATATATATTTAACATAATGTAATGATTTAGTATTTTCAAATCTAGGTGGATTTTTTTTTATTTGTACTACTGTCTGTTCAAAATAAATGAAAAGAAACCGAGCATAGTAGATTTGATTTTTTTTTTCTGTTGTACCAAAATCGTATAGAACCGTGAACCCCAAACCGAGGTACATATCGAACCGTGACATCTGTGTACCATTCCACCCCTAATATATTGCTTTGTAACATTTGTTTTATTATTATATTCATTAATTCTACAACAAAATGATGGGAACTATGAAAACCCCTTACACTGTCATGACAAAAATAACATTTTTCTTGTTTAGCAGTACAACAGCAAGGGCAAGATCACCACTACAGGAACTGAAACCACAAAGGATGTGATGTCATGCAGCAGTGAAAGCTGGGAATCTTAACGTAGGCTTGTGATCAGTGTTGATATCAACTGCCACTCTGTTGACTAAGCCTGCTGGGCAACTTAATCCACCATCTGTTGAATAGAAAGCATCAGTCAGAGCCGCTTCACAGATGCTGCTTGTGTCCATTACAGTGTTAGATACTATAAAGCACGACAACACTCTATTTCAGACCTTTTAAAATAGAATTTTGTCTAAAATTGTCTAATTTTACTTGTCAACTAGCCCTGCATGTGATTTGTTAATAATTAATATTTTTACATTTTCTCAAGAAATGTAAATGTGAGTGGAGGTGAATTGGTAACACTTTAGTACAGGCACCAATTCTCACTGTTAACTAGTTTATAATTAGCATGCTTATTATTAAAGGGGTCATGACATGGTTTTTTTTTATTTTATTATTATGGTCCCCTAGGTGCAATTATAGTATTACTATAGTTTTTTTTTAAAAAAAACTTTTAAAATGTAGTGAATTATGACATTTTCCCACCCTGTTTCTCATCCTTTGATTCAAACAGTCTGTTTTTGGGTTGTTTCCCCTTTAAGAGTTCAGTGTTAACGCCCACTGTTATGATTGGCTAACGACAGTGCCTATGGATCAATTATTAACGCCCCCAGCCAGAACATTTGCGGATTGAGCATAACTCCATGTACGATGTCGCATTTTCATTGGTCAGTCGTTGAAGCCTATTTCTGATTGGTTGTTGCCGTTTTGACAGCGTTTATGCCAAGAGCAAAGAGAAAGAATTCGAAGAGAAGAGTACTTGGCCATGCGCGAACGCACGGGACACAGTCTAAGCACATACACGCTTACTTTAAGCGAAGAGGAGAGATTCGCGATTGCCACTGAACACGGTTTAAGTGCAGGCATACTCTCTGAGCGAGCCCAGAGAAATTCTTACAAGAGCAACGTGTATCTGAGAGCGAGAGCGCCCCCAGTTATTCGCGCGCGAGCAGAGAGATTCGCGCTCGCACATTATATTAATGTACTTTCGCGCTACAATAATGCGCTCTCGACATTTGACAGGGAAATAACGCCATACTGCGTGGCATTGTAATTTTCCTGTACACAGACCCACTCGCTGTCCGTCGACTGAACACTTGTGAGGTGCGCGGCGCGACAACGATACGAAATGAGCGTAGTTGTCTTGTGCTGGAGGCGGTCATATGCAAATGGTTGGAACGTCACTTCGCACCGTGACGTCCCTTCTTACCATGGATCAAGAACGAGCTGTATTTAGAGCTTGGCTCGTTTATAATGGGGAGGACGTCTTAAGCTATGAAACTTTCAGGACGTTTTAATGGTGCAAAGACCTCTTATATTCTAAAAGATCAAGGCAAATTTGGTTTCTCATTTCATGACCCCTTTAACATATTGGCTATTTATTAGTACTTATATTCCCAAAAACCACATCCCAAATCCCATCCCAGATTCTACCCAATACCTAAACTTATAGGGATAGTTCACCCAAAAATGAAAATTCTGTCATTAATTACTCACCCTCATGTTGTTCCAAACCTGTAAGACCTTCGTTCGTCTTCAAACACAAATTAAGATATTTTTGATGAATTCTGAGAGCTCTCTTACCCTCCCATAGACGGCAAAGATATTACCACTATCAACACACAGAAACGTAGCAATTGGAAAAATTGTCCATGTAACATCAGGGGTTCAGTCGTAATTTTACAAAGCTCAGAGAAAAGTTTTTTTGCGCAAAGAAAACAATGATTACAATAATTCATCAATTATTTTCCCGGAGTTACCGTCTTCTATTTTGCAGAGTACCCCAAAAAGCTATCAACGTAATCATTGTTGTTTATGTTTATTAGCGCGCGCATGTTGAAGGAAAACAACGCAGATTACATTGATTACGTTCTGGGGTACTCTCCAAAATGGCGGAAAATTGTAACTCGGGGAGAAGTAAATTGTTTTTATTGTTTTCTTTGCGCACAAAAAGTATTCTCTTAGCTTCGTAAAATTACAGTTGAATTGTGTCAATTTGTGTTCTGAAGATGAACAAAGGTCTTACAGGTTTGTAATGACATGAGGGTGAGCAATTAATGACAGAATTTTTATTTTTGGGTGAACTAACCCTTAAAACTACCTTACAAACTATTAATAAGCAGCAAATTAGTTTATTGAGGCAAAAGTTGTTGGCTTGTTAATGGATGTGACCATACTTTTATTTATTTATTTTTTGTACTTTTTTTCATTTCAGTTTAGTAATTTAGTTATGTGCTTTTGTCTATTTATTAGGTTATTTTTTATTTATTTATTTATTTATTTTTAATATTTGTATTTAACTTTAATTTATTTTATTTTAGGCTAACACTTTACAATACAGATCCCATTAAGTATCGTAAATTAATGCACTTATGCATTTTGATCTTCTGGTGAAATGACAAACTTTTAAACTTTGTTCTCAAAAACTCGGCCGACTGCAAGCTTGCATTCAGCTCTGCCTCCATCCAATCAACAACTGATGGGTGGAACCAATTCTCTGCCCTACATTTTGGGCCTGTCCAAATACCCGCACTTGTGGTCTTGGCCACATGAGAGCGTGTGCACGCAACAGGAAGTAAGTGTGCAAGACTGTCCCAGGTCTTAAAAACGGCAAGGCCCTGTGCACTTAACGCTTGGGTCTTCACACCCTTAAGTCTTCACACCCTCTTGAACAGTTGGACCAAGTACAGGAAATATGTCAAGTACTGCAAGTAGACACGTGTTTAAGTGCAAAGACCACAAGTGTGGGTAATAGGTAATAGGTTTACTCAATTAGAAGTCACAGCACTATAACTGTAAGTTAAGTATAAGCAATAATAGTTGAAAAAATTATATATATATATAGCAGAGCACATCAAGCTAGAGAGAAAAAAAACATCTCTAGATTCTCAACACCTTAGAAAATCAAAAAAAAAAATACACTCCACAGATAAAAATTTCCCCTTTACAACACACATTACCCCCAGAAGGAAAGCACAATGTTTCTTGCCGAGGCTCTTGGGATGTGATGTGTCTGCCTAAACAAAGAAAAACACTGGTTAAACACTTCCTAACACATGCTTTGGATCAGATTAAGCATTCAGGCCACAAATTTCACACAATGGTTTCAGCAAAGGCTGATTAGCATTTTTGATGCTAGAATGCAGAAATTTCAGGTCACTAGTTTACATAAGTGTCCCGAATACCTGGTCACTTACTTTGGATCTGACAAACAGCAGTTGAGCAATGCTATCTGTTGTCGGGTCACCTCAGCCTCTAAAGGACTCGCTATCACTCTATCCAATCACATGCATTTGCTCTGTGTACTTTAGGTCACCGAGTTGGCTGGCTACACAGCACGTGTGCACAACTTGTTCTTGGTATTTGACGAAGTCCAGAGGGGAATATACAAACGTTCATCTGCCGTCTCAACCGCAGGGGAGATGATAAGCGGGGATGATAACCGACCTGAGATGCACGTCAATGGCCCTCTGGAAATCAAAGGTCTGATGAACGTGTTCACCTAAAACCAAAAATGACCTTACCTTCATGTCTAAACCTGTAAGACTTTTTGTCTTATGTGGAACATTAAAACTCACAGATGAAAGAAAATTGTACAGATTTGGAAAAACATGATGAGTAAAGTGATGGCCGTAATTTTATTATTTGGGTGAACTGTTTCCTTTAATGCTGCTCAGTCCATGCCCCGAATGAATGAGTGACAATATATATATATATATATATATATATATATATATATATATATATATATATATATATATATATATATATATATTTTATTGGAATGAAATGTAAGTAGAGATGATATTAAGAGATATGTAAAGAGAATATTCATGGAACTTAATTGACACAGGAGGCATTTTCCACAAATACACTACTAGTCAAAAGTTTTTTAACAGTAAGATTTTTTATCTTTCTTTCTTTTTTTTTAAGAATTCTCTTCTGCTCATCAAACCTGCATTTATTTGATCCAAAATACAGAAAAAGATTAGCAGTTATCTGAAATAAAAAGCTTTTGTAACATTATACACTATACCATTCAAAAGCTTAGAGTCAGTATTAAAAAGTATTAGAAAAAAATCATAATAATAATAAATGTTTTTTGAGCAGCAAATCAGAATATTAGAACGATTTCTGAAGGATCATGCAACTGGAGAAATTATGCTAAATATAGGAATAAATTACACTTTAAAATATATTTACATTTTACATTTTTATGCATTTAGCAGACGCTTTTATCCAAAGCGACTTACAGTGCATTCAGGCTAACATTTTTTACCTAACATGTGTTCCCCTGGGAATCGAACGAAAGTACATTTGAAAATATATTCAAATAGAGAACAATTATTTTAAATAGTAAAAAAAATTCACAGTATTATTGCTTTTGCTGGATTTTGGATCAAATAAACACAGGCTTGGTGAGCAGAAGAGAATTAAAAAAAAAAAAACATTAAAAATCTTACTGTTCATAAACTTTTGACTGGTGGTGTATACTTAAAAAATAATGCCAGAAACCTTTTAAATAAAGACATAATAATTTAAGAGTTGGAAAAAGTATTTTATAATATATATATATATATATATATATATATATATATATATATATCTATATATATATATATATATAGAAAAAACAAATCTAAATTTAAATTATGTTTATTTATTTATTTCTGTGGAGTTTTCAGGTTTTGCAGTTTAGCAAATAAGTATTCAGATCAAATAGACCAACAAGTTTGGAATCAAATGCTAGTTTGTAGGTATTATTTAAATAATTTCTTTTGATCTTTTTTAATACAGTAACTGAAATTACAGTGGTTGAATGGTTAAACTTGATGAATAATGTCAACACTACAATTTCCTTTCAAAATGTGAGGAAACAGAGTCATTGCTTGTTTTCCCACAGTGCTCTAGAAGGCTAATTTTATGATTAGGTAATAGTTACTGTACATGTATGTGTCAAACATCCCTAATAGGTCTCACACAACTGAATAAAACAATAAAATGTGCCTCTAATGCTTTAAAAAACAGTAATAGGATACCAATGTGTACTGTATGTATGGAATGTGCCATAACTTTCTAATGAGAGATATTTATTCCTCAGTTTGATTGTATTCTAAAACTCTGTCCAATTGTTTATAACATTTTTCCACTCTTTCTACAGGCAAAGTGATTGATGTGGATAAAGGTATAGTCTGTGAAAATGTGCCCATAATCACTCCTAATGGAGATGTGGTTGTGTCCTCCCTGAACTTCAAGGTGAGTTAAACAAGATTAAACATTAAACTTTTAGTACTACACATTTGGTCACAAATGCACTATTTGCTATACACGTACAATGATACTGTAGTGTAGATATATATCTTGTGTTATCAGTCAAGATCATAGTTTTATATTTACACATAAAACTCAAACATGAATAGTGCTAAACAAGTCAAGACAAGGTAATGAAAGGGAATGTTGTTTGCATTGTGCAAAGCAGTTCTTGCATTAATATAGAATTTGTCTAAATTACTCATATATTTTGGTTTGTATCCATCAATTTCCATTTCAGTTATTGAAAAGTACCACCACACTTTTTAAACTGTAGGGTTTGAGATCAGATTAAAAGTATGCTGTTATATACTGTACCTTTTATGGAACCATGCGAACTGTACTCAGCTTCCTGGAACTGGATATTGTTTGCAGGTAGAGGAAGGGATGCATTTGCTGATCACAGGGCCAAATGGATGCGGGAAAAGTTCTCTGTTCCGGATCCTCAGTGGCCTCTGGCCTGTGTACGGCGGGCTTCTGTACAAACCCTCACCTGAGCACATGTTTTACATCCCACAGAGGTACAGACAACACTTACCCTTGGGATCTCTGGCCCACTAGGTTTCAAAACAGCTACCGTCCTCCATCTCTGTTCCATATTGCAGATGATGCACCGCCAGGATCTATCTACTGTCTGTCTGTCTTCACCTGACATAATATCAGTAAATATTTAATGGTTTTTTCCTCTCTCCAGACCATACATGTCCATCGGAACGTTACGGGACCAGGTCATCTACCCCGACTCTCTAGACGACATGCATGACAAGGGTTACAGAGACAAAGACCTGGAAGTTATTCTAGACATTGTAAATCTAAACCACATTGTTACTCGGGAAGGAGGTTTGTACATGTAATTCCCATTTAGCATTACTGAAGTGTTTCACCATTTCAATCTCTTTTTGATCCTTGAAAGAATTATTGTGTGCTGTATAATAGGATCCCAGTTTTTTGAGCCAGCTTTCCACCAATTAAAAATGCCATTAGGTCATTTATTTTGGAGAAGGAAAAAAAAATGCATTTTTGAGGTCATTCACTACTGAGTCTGTTTACAGGGTGGGATGCTGAGCTGGACTGGAAAGATGTTCTTTCTGGAGGCGAGAAACAGCGTATGGGCATGGCACGCATGTTTTACCACAAGTAGGATGTCATTGCACATATTATTTTAATGTGTTTGAATTGATTTTAAATAATAACAATAATCAATGACTTTTTTCAGGCCTAAGTATGCTTTGCTGGATGAGTGCACCAGTGCGGTCAGCATTGATGTAGAGGGTAAAATATTTTCAGGCTGCAAAGGATTCTGGTATCTCCTTGCTGTCCATCAACCCATTAGACCCTCTCTATGGTAAGAAACATAAAACTTTACATTTCTTGAAATTTAATCGTACATTTACACTTTAGTCATTTAGCAGACGCTTTTATCCAAAGCGACTTAGAAATGAGGACAATAGAACAATCAAAATCAACAAAAGAGCCAAAAAATCCAAGTGCTATGACAAGAATCGGTTAGCTTTACGCAGTACACATAGCAAGTTTTTATATATACGTGGTGTGTATGTATGCGATATAATATATATCTATATATATATATATATATATTATATCTATTATATATATATATGTAAACACACTCAAACAAGTAGATAGAATAGAAAAAGAATATAGAAAGCTAATGTTAGAGCAGAAAACAAATAGAGTGCAAGTGATAGAGGTATTTTTAAAATAACAAAATAGGAAAACAAAAAAGAAAAAATAGAATTAGAATAGAAAATGGCTAGAATTAGAGGGTCAAATACAGATGGAAGATTGTGTTTTTTAGCAGTTTTCTTGAAAATGGCTAAGGAAAGAAAGAAGGGACTGTATAACATAAGCTAATTAATTGCATGATATTTTAATTAATTCTGATTGATGAATCAGTGTTTGCAGAAAAACAAAATTCTATTAGGGAGGGGCTCGTTATTCAGTAGATATTGAAAATATCTTATCACTGTATAAATAGTAGTTATACATGATTAAATGTTTATGTAAATATAGTTTTGTTTAATTTTCTTATTGCACTAAATAATGCATTAAACTGTCATCTCTCTCTGAAAGTATAGAAGTAGTATGTAAATATTTATTGAAGAAAACATTAATTATTTGGTAAATTATAGTGATTGAGTTTTGCATAAAGGAACATTTTACCAGTTGCTACAGCAAAAAAATGCATGGAAAGTTTTAACACACACCTAACTATATATAAGATTTCATCAAAATGATGTAAATCTTCATGCTTCTTCTCACCCATCCGCAGGAAATACCACCACACACCTGCTGCAGTTTGACGGAGAGGGCGTGCTGGCGGTTCGAGCAGCTGGATACGGCCACCACGGCTCTCACTGACGGAGGAAAAAAACAACGCTTGGAGTCCTCAGCTCGCAGGCATCCCTAAGATGCAGCTCAGACTGATGAACTGTGTAAGATCTTTGGGCGGAAGATTCGGTTCTAAAAGACGGTGGAGAACAAGGTTGAGGAAATGAAAGAAGCCTGGAGATGCTTGTGTTCAGGAAAAAAACTTTTGGTACTTTTAATATTTATCATGATTTTAACATTTTGATGTGGTATACATAACAATTCGATACTGAAAATGAGTTTAAAAAGGAATTGTAAGAAACAGTTTCCCTGTTGTTTATTTTGTTTTGTTTTTTGATAGTTTAGCTTTGTTTCTTTTGTTTGCTTTTTTTTTTTTTTTTTTTTTTCATTTGTTTTACTTATTTGTTTGTTATATTTTTTGTTTTTGCTGAAAGAAGCCTGGAGAGCTTGATGTTCAGGAAAAATGTGTGTGTACTTTTAATATTAGTAATGAGTTTCAACATTGATGTATGATACATGACAATTCGATGTCTGAAAAATGGAGTTTAAAAGAGCAGTTCCCTGTTGTTTATTTTTTTATAGTTTAGTTTTGTTCTCTTTGTTTGCTTTTCGTTTTTGTTCATTTGTTTTACTTATTTGTTTATGTTATATTTTTGTTTTGCTTTTTCGTTTATTTAGCTTTTTTGTTTGTTTTTGTTCTTTTGGTTTGCTTGTTTTTTTTTTTGTTTTGTTTTTTTCCCTAGTGATTTTCTTATTTTGGTTATTATGTTTTCAGCACTTTAAATTGAAATTATTGCCTAGAAATTTAGCTGTATAATTATGTCTCGAATAGGTAGTTTTCCCCCTTTTCCCCCTGGATTAACTCTTTCAGCTAGTTATTTTTTTAGGCAGTGTACTTCAAAGGATGTATTGCTCATTTCTTATTGATAGTTTAACCTAAACAACTGTCCCCATATCCGTAAACAAAAAAAAAACATGGTACCCCCACCCTGGTACCTGTGGGGTTAAACTAACAATAGTGGATCACAACTTTTTTTTTCATGTAAATTCAAGTAGGTCATTTACAAAACCAAGCTTTTAACACAATCAAACGCTGAAGAACACAGAAAAGAGAAATAGAGATGAGACGATCTATAGGTCATTGTTCGTGAGTCCAGTTGGAGAGCTCTGGGTTCAAGACAGCAGGTTGCCTGTTTTCTGAAAAAACACAATATAAACTGGAATACACACAGTGAGGGCACAGAGCCCAGCAGGAGTTTTCTGTTTGTGTCCACACTGAGCTGACAAACAGACAGAGAATGTGTGATTCCTGGGTCACCGGACTAAGCGAGAATCATGTTCGTCATCATGTTTTAGATTTGTTTCTCAGTCATATTATAAGGTTGTTTCAAAATGTACTGCACATACTCTGTCCTTTCATTCAGACTGATATACTGTGAAGTGTGTCTGACAGCTGTGATGTGTTTATCTTTAGTAGACATTTTTAAACTTTTATTTTTGTTTTTTTTTATCTTGTTTGAAACCCTACTTGGTTTTAGACATATTTTAAGTAAAATAAAATCATGGGTTAAGGAAAACACAAAGAGGACTCTTTATAGTATTGTACTGATGTTACAAAAAACAAAATTACGGCATTTTAAGAAGCTACTGTAGACAACAAAATTAACCATTTCTTGTTTGTATAACTCCTTGCCCGTATGCTATGTTTTTTTTTTTTTTATACCAATCTGATTGTTTTTATATATATACTTTAAATATATGTGAAAAAACGACTTGACTATGTCAAGTTTCAACATCACAAACTGTAATAAACCAGCTTTGTAAATCAAAATTACAATAAAAAACATAAACATTGTGATATGTGAAAATCTTATCCATCTATCTATCTACATCTCCTATCTATCTATATATCGATCTATCTATCTATCTATATAGCTATCTATCGATCTAGATCTAACTATCTAATCTGCGAATTTTTTATTTTGGGAATTTGCTTATCACTCTCGGTCTATATATGTATCTGTCGTAACAAGAGTTTAACTTTGAATATGTTTAGAAATGGTGATTTGATCCTGAAATGGCAAGTTACAAGGAATCACAGAAACAAGTTCCCTGTTATTTATTATTTGTGTTTGTTTTTTATTTAGTTTTGTTTTGCTTTTTATAGTTTAGCTTGTTTAGTTTAGTCATATTTTTCTTTCAGTCATTTCCTTATTGTTGTTCAAGCACTTTATTCAACCAGCTATCTATCTATCTATCTATCTATCTATCTATACTAGATAGATAGATAGATAGATAGATAGATAGATAGGGTAATAGATAGATAGATAGATGGATGGATTGGATGGAATGGATATTATCCGTGCCAAATACTATGTGTGTCCAAAAACGGAGGTGCTTTAAGCATTTATACTTTACTTTTGTCTCTAGCCAAAACAGCAGTTACAAAGGTATTCAAGAGGCTTGTGCTATAATCTTTAAAACATCAAGTTAAACACAATATATGTGGGTGTGTGTGTTTGTGTGCTGTGCGTGTGTTCGTGTGTGTGTGTGTGTGTGTGTGTGTGTGTGTGGTGTGTGTGTGTGTGTGTGTGTGTGTGTGTACTTATATATATTATAGATAGTGTTGGATGTTGGATAAGTTGCATGTTCCAAGCAATGCCACCTAGATTCTGTCGTGTGGTTTTGTTGTGGAGCGGAGGGCGTGGTCCTGACGCGCACGAATGGAGGCGGTGTGCATGGTGGATGTCATCCTCAGGAGAGCGTCGCTCGTGCAGGCAGATGATCTGTGTGTTGTGAGCGCAGTTGGACATGTAACCCGCTGCGCCGAACACGGATGTTTTTATTTCATATTTGCAATTATTTTTCCTGTCAAACGAGCAGACCGTTTGATCTTTTGAGCTTTATGATGGCAGAATAGACGCCGGGTAGGGACCGCTCTATTTGTGTCTGTCTGTGATTAAGCCGATAAAAAAGGAAATTACAGCTATATAATTATCTCTTTGTCCTGCCGGGACATGTCCTTCGGGACAAGACGAGAGCTCCCAGTGCGCGTGTGCTGTCAGGTATATAGACTATATCTTTTTTGTATATTTAATGTAGTAGGCTATACTGACAGAGCCTATAAAGTCCTCCCTGATGCTGCGTATGGAGCCCGCCTCTTATGTACCTGTCTACAATACCCACATCCATCAATCAGGGCTCTGTGTTCTGCACGAGCTCAATTGTGTTTTCATAAATATAAGATGTTATATGCATGCACTGTCAGGCATTAGTTTTTAACCTTATTTACCTTATTTTAATCTTAAATCCATGCTGTAGGGACAATATTTTGTTGATAAACATCTCTGATGTGATAATAAACGTGTCTAGTTAATTAGCTATTGTTTTACATTAAGAATTCAATGAGTTATTGACGTACATAGATTTTAGATATAGATTTTCTTTCATTTCTCCATCTGTTCATGTCTGCTATTGATTAAGTGGTCTAAAACTGTTTTACTGTATGTGTCATGTCTAGAATGGCTGTATAAGGCCTTATTGTGTTTATATTAGTACGTTGTAATGGTTAATAGATAAGCAATATAAAACTATAAATGTCTTTTTACTTTAACGCTTCTGATTATTAAACAGGCCCAACTCATTATTATCTTTATTATAGGATTTAGGTTGTCATTTTCTGTTTTTTTTTATGCTGTATTTATGTATGTGTTTAATGACTCAATGTTTGATATGAAAATATCTAAATTACCTATGACTCCACATATAGCGTTTCCTTCATTCTTCTATATATTTAGTTCTATGGATTTTAGTAACAACGATCGGCCTAGGTGTTACTAAAAACTTTAATTACAGCTAAGTTTGTGGGGCTGGTTTAGGATTTATAATGTATAGGTGCCTGTTTTTTGATATGTATATCTTGAGATTTTATCTGAATATATTTTTTCTACTGGAAGGGTCCCTTGAGCTGAAGTGGTGGCGGCCTGACATGTACTCAAGAATTTCACATAGCTGTAATCAAGGTTTAGGTCACATTTCTATTGTCAGTTGAACTTATTTGCTTAAGCCTTTGATTGTATGTTAAAGGGATAGTTCACTCAAAAATTAAAATGATGTTGTGTACTCATCCATATATAATTTTTGAACAATTGGTTTTCTTCTTCTTCTTCTGTAAAACAAAAAGAGGTTATTTTCATAATGTTTTTGTATATTGAAAGCTAGTGTCCTGTAGTTTGGACCCCCATTGACTTCCATGTTGTATGGACAAAAATAGTTGACTGCATAGATCAAAATATCATTGTTTGTGTTTCACGAGCAGTGTTATTAGTATCATTCAATTCAAGTTTTTAGTGCGCAATACACACAGGTTCCCACCAAAGAAAGAAAACATACAGTTGTCAGGAACAACACGGTGAGAAAATGATGACGGAATGGGTGAAATATCCCTTTAAGTCGGCTGTGCCGTTAAAGTCTATGTAGGATAATATCTTGAAAATGATATAATTTCTTTCATTAAAACGAATCCTTTTGTGACCAAATGAAAGGACAACAGAGACATGTTCTTTTTTGTGGGTTGTAAAAAGCCCCTGTTGAAAACAAAGCGTCTCATTATGCTCATGTTACCCGTGTTCGAAGGTACCTCAGGAGCTCTGGTTACTGGGATCTGTGACAGAACTTTGACCTGCAGTGGTAGCTCAGTTTGCAAAACAAGTTTGGACTTAGGCCTACGTCATTCACTCCCACTCTCTTTACTTCTTCTGTCAGATTTATATGGAAGGCATCGTTTTAATTGGTTTGCCCATGAACGCCTGTCAGAGAGAGAACTTTACACCGTCTAAAACAGGTGTGCAGGATCCATTGTGCAACACATGGAAAATGGTTTACGTACTCCTGGACCATATGAGAATTGAAATTTCTGGGCTTTTATTGATGACAGAGGAAGGGAGTTTATATATGGTTTACAGAAAGATGTGAATGGTTTCTGTGTTTTTAAAATTAGTCACAGGTCTGATCTTGCCTGTTTTGCTAAGTAGGCAATGTGCGTGTTTGACCCATCCTATAGAGATCACGGAGAGTGTGTTAATCTGTCAAAACGTGTAGTTAAGTACGATGGTCACTTACAACATGGACATGGCCACAAACATGGTCACGTATCTTGGTCGATGAATTGCAAGCATGTAGACCCGCTGATTAGGGGCCGTAGAGTTTTCTTTAGATGTCTGCAACATTAAACTGAATTTGGTGTTATTCAAATAGCTTCTGTTGATATAAACATGTCAACATTTTTGCTATCTTTAACTAACATTCTCCTATCTTAGGACCAGATTTACTAAACAGGGCAAATTAGTGTTAGAGCACAATTACATAAAAGTGCCAATGGGAGTGGAAAATACTGCGGGTGATTTATGAACAATGCACACATTAAAGAACACAGATGCAGCCAGATCATTTCCATACATGACCAGCACAATCTACCAAGAGCAGCGCAGTTTACCGCCTGCTTTTTTGGTCGTTAAATAAAAATAAGCCAGTAATTTGACGAGTGCAAACGTTAATCAAGTTGCGTGCTTCATTGCAACTCCTACAAATTCAATAAGGTCAGGCACAAAAACAACTCTGTCCATGCCTTTTTCAGTGCTAATTCCTCACTCTAAATTAATAAATTGAGTAAATCCTGTCAGTACTATTTTAACGCCAAAAGATGGTTTGCGCTAGCACAAGCAGATAGTAAATCTGGCCCTAATTTAGCTTTGTAGTAGCAGTATGCTATAGTTTAGCTAATATTTAGTAGTTTAATTCAGATAATTTAGTAGAAGCTGTTTCAATAATGTCATGATTTAACTTTAGTTTTGGTAATTTAGCTAATATGGTAGAAGCAGCTATAGCTAATGCTATAGTTTAGCTAATGGAAACATTTCAGATAATAGAATAGTTTATTTATTTAACTGGACATAGTTTAACTAATGCTGTAGTTTAGTTAATGTTTAGTAGTTTAGTAGAGGCAAAATTGCTAATGCAATATGCGATATACTATGGCGCCCCTTGTGGCAAAACTGAGATTGCATCACATGCACTTTATGAATTACTTGACACGTTTCAGTCCACAACATGTGAAATCGAACTGCCATAATTAGGAGCGTGCATGTGTAGAGTATGTTCAGGCCTTAAGAAGTTGCTTGTGTTGACATAAGCCAAGTTTAAAGTTTCTACAGTATATCTCACTCACCGCAAAACGCCTGAAGGTTCAGCCTGCAGATATCACAGTTTTTGTTCAAGCTTGTACTATATATCACAGAATTGCTTTGCGGAATGTCTTTAGACTGTGTATCAGTGGCTTTTCTCTCCACGGGGAATGACTTTAGTGTTTTAGTGGATGATTTAGCATCATAAAGACAGTAGCAGTCTGTATGTCCTTTTAAAATGAAGTAACAGTCAAAGGCCCTGCCTTCGAAAACGTTTAATCTTAAACATAAATGGAAGACAATCCATCATTCTTCTTTGTTTGTGAGTCCAAAGTCATGGCAACTGTTTAATTATCATTACATCAATGACAGTATCTCTTGTCTGTAAAACCACGTCTGATGAGGCCCAAAGCCGTGTGTTTTTACGGGCTGGAAACACATGATCGGTAACCTTAGTAATTTTTAGTTTATCCAGGCTGCGGTTAGTTGTTGATATGGTACCAGTCTCTACCTGTTACACTACAGCTTTCTAAAGCTCTTACTTATCTTGTGTTCAGAGTCTCTTGGTTTCTTCATCTATTGTTCTCCTACAGTAATTTAAAATTTAATGGTTTTTCCGATGCACAGATGCGCCTTGGGAACATCTTTAAGAAGTCACAGCTGGTTTTGTTGCATTTTGGATTGACGACATTCGAACTACAACCTATAAAGGGCCTTTTTGCTTCTGAATATGTCAGCATATTTTTAATATAATATATATTATATATATATTATATATATATATATAATAGATATTAATAACATACAAAAATTGTGGAACAGAGGGGCTTTCTCTTTTATGATGCTGCTTTGTGCCACTTGAAAAATAAATAAACTTTTTATGAAAATAAAGTTTTCTGAAGCCGGAAAATTAGGAGACTGAAGTAATTTTATGCTGTCAAAAGTACCTAGAAATAAAACAAATATTATGAAAAGGCATGATTAACACTATAGAATAGGATTTCATTCATAACTAGAATTCTACATATTTATTCTACAGTTTATTCTCATACTATTTAAGATTATATCTCATTATATACAATTTATTCTAAAACTTCACGACTTTACTCTGAATTCATGCTCATAAAGAGCATAATGACAGTATTCTCAAAGCATTAAATTTTAACACTGTCATCCCTCTCTGATATGGCTAAAGCATTTGACAGCATTTTTGTTAGGGCTTTACATGTGTAGGTTTTGAGCAGTTCTCTTTGGCCTTAAGTCCACCACTGGTATATTCAATACCACCGGTCACAGCATTAATATTTTAGCCCCTGGTCTTAAAAACGAGGTGCTTTGGGGAATTACCCCTCTGATCTCTGAGGTTTATTTTGCAGATGAATGTATCTCTGTTTGCTTATGGCGCATGTAGTTTATTACTTATTTGACCTCTTTTCTTATTATTTTTAGGCTGAAAGGTAGTGTGGCAAATTAACGTCTGTTATTGATCAACTGAATCAAAACCTCAGATTTCCACCCTTTCCGTTAAAATTTCACCAGTCATAAGATGCAAAGCAACCAGTTTAGCTGCCTTCGCACAAAGGGCTAAGTGGGTCGTAAGCGTAAGCAGTTTTGTTCAAATATTAAGTATTTGAAAATGAATATTTTAGTGTCATGTGATAATTCATGTATTCACAAATTAATACTACAGTCAGAAAAATTGAATTATTAAGATTTATTTTGTTTTATGTTTTTGAAAGAAGTCTCTTATGCTCAACAAGGCTGCATTTATGTTTGCAAAAACAGTAAAACAGTCATATTATGAAATATTGTGCAATTTTTTTTGAACTGTTTTTTTTTTTTATATAATATATACACATTATACACATATTTATAATGTAAAAAAAAAAAATATTTTGGATGGCCATTAATTAATTAATTAAACGTTTTACAGCTCTAATTATATTATATAAAATTGTTATTTTCAAATGTAATAATATTTCACACTGTTTTTAACTGCAATTTTGATCAAATAAATGAAGTCTTGATGAGCTTAACAGATTTATTTCAACAACAATAATAATAATATAAAAAAATAAAATCATAATTATTCCAAACCTTTAACCCATAGTATATGAAAGATACATAAAATGCTTTTTCAATATGCACTGTGTCTTTAACCATTGCATTCTTGTGAGCATCCTGACTGGCATAATGTTTCCAGATTTTCAGAACAAAATGGGTGGACTAGATTAAATCAAGAGCTCCACCTTCTGTTGCAACCCAAATGGATTTTTTGTAGGTCTTCTCATGATTATTCATGAGCCAGCTGAGTAAAACCAACCCTAGAAACCATCTGTCATGTGAATTGATGAGTTAACAGACTCACATGCACACTGGGCTGGGTGGTTGTGCATACAAAGATGATGGCATTAGTAAAGATCTTTAATGTTTATTAAGCATGGGAGCATCTGTGTACATGTTAAAAGCCTTGTTGAAGATGAAAAACAATTTCCACCACAGCTATTTTGAAAATCCAAAGATATGTATAGTATATCTTTGTCCTGTCTTGGTCTCTTTTTTCCATTCGTTTGTTTTCCACATCTAGTTTAAAAAGTAAAGTACTTTTATCTAGGCCCTACTTCTAGGAGATAGCTTGAGTTAGATACTTGTGTTCTAATTTTAAATAGCAAAGTGCTGATTATGGACACAGTTTATAAAAATACATTTTTTATTTTTTTTTTTTCCACCCCAATATAATGTAAACAACTAAACATTAAATTTTTAAGGAAAAAGTCAAGGCTTAAACTATAAATGGGTGTAGTTGCGGGATATCAAAATTTTTGGAGGACTAATTCAATGACTCACGTCATTCAGTGTTTTGAAACTGCTGGGTTGACAATGTATGATTCACTCATTCTTAACGACAAACTGTATAGCAATGTAACTAAAAATAAGAATAGAATCAGAAATCTAAATACATTTCTTACAAAAAAAAGTGTTTTAAAGAGAGACTGTTTAATGACTTTTCAAAGACTTTTTATTTAGAGGTGGCATACATTTAATTTCAACAGTGTGTCTTCTTAACTACATTATATTAAATAATAATATATTAAACAATAGTGTATTTAAAATTAAGTAAAATACACAATCAAGAATCATTCATTCATTCATTATATACTATTATATTTAATATTATATATTATAACGTGATATTCTAGGTGCAAAGGTTTATCAATAGTATGCGCATTAATTACATCATTCCGTTATAAAAATGTCTTGCTTGCATTTTAGTCCAAATAGAATTTCAAACAATTGGTTTCAGATAAACATCTGGGTGTTCGATGTTTAAACCTAATTCTCCAAATCTTGTCAGATAAACTAAATAGAGTTTTGTGGGAGCTGTTGAAATGGACACTGTATTTCAGGCCCATAAATGTCTCACAATATCTTTTTACAGTAGTATAATTACACATGCAGAGGCATCGTCTGGGCTCACATTGACATCAGTCCTGGTTAGGGGGTTTCTTGATTGCATTATGGTTAGGATTACAACACCAATTCATATATCCTCAAGTCTTTAAAGATTTATAGTGGGTCAGAGGTCTTCCATTGTAATATGGCTTATTTTTGAGTTATGTGTTCATGTATCCCCTCTAAGCTGCACAGATGCGCTGACACACATGAGTAGCCCTGAAAACTGAGGAACAAAGTTAACCTTGAGTGACTGTGGTCACGGGATTTTAAGGGTTTGGAGACACTAGAGATGTCACTGGAAAAGACTGGACACACACAGGAGTGCTTGACTAGCATTACTGTCCTAAAATCAAAACCAAAAATAAAAGAACAAAAACAAGCAGCTGGAAAATCGTGTTACGAACAGGGGTTAAAAACAGAGTAGCACTGTTTAAATTATTAGGACACTGATTCAGTAACAGTTTGTATGCACAGAATTGTACGTGAAATCTGCATACAAGTGTTTTCACAAACAAATTGTGAACTTTTGGTTTGTGCAACAAAGCGTAATAAAAAGTGAAGGTAAATAATATCACTGAAGAGCTTTCAGCTTTACTGGATACTAACATTTCTCTCAGACACTAATGCATTGAATCCTGGCGTCTCTAGAATGAGCAATCTTGCCAGGGTGAACTCTTTGTATTGCATATAAATACTGTACTACAGTTTTTGCTGAAACCTTCATTCAGTATTCAACTAAATTAGTATTCACTTTTTATACAAATAATAAAAAAAGTATATTATAGCAGTCAGTAAATACTCTTAGAGATTATATTTATGCATGAACACCTAGTGGACTTTGTATAGAGCACAAATTACTATTTATGGCATTCGCTACTGTAACAACGATTGATTGATTGTATTTATTTATTTACTAAATATATATGTATGCCCACCAATTAACAAAAAAAACAAATAAACACAAAAAAACGGAAACAAGCCGCAACACAACAAAATTAGCACAACTCAAAGAAAACAAGCCACAACAGAAATTGAACAGTCCAACAGCGGGTTCACACATTAGGAAACCAGTCACAACATAACCAAAATAACAACACAATGGAAACCAGTCACAACATAACCAAAATAACAACACAATGGAAACCAGTCACAACATAACCAAAATAACAACACAATGGAAACCAGTCACAACATAACCAAATTAGCACAACACAATGGAAACAAGTCGCAACACAATGGGAACAAGCTGCAACACAGCAAAAACAAGCCAAAACACAACAGAAACAAGTCGCAACACAACGGAAACCAGTCACAACACAATGGAAACAAGCTGCAACACAACAGAAACAAGCCACAACACAACAGAAACAAGCCACAACACAACAGAAACAAGCCACAACACAACAGAAACAAGCCACAACACAACAAAAACAAGTCGCAACACAACGGAAACCAGTCACAACACAATGGAAACAAGCTGCAACACAACAGAAACAAGCCACAACACAACAGAAACAAGCCACAACACAACAGAAAAAATACTAAACACAACGGAAACCAGTCACAACACAACAAAATTAGCACAACACAATGGAAACAAGTCGCAACACAATGAAATTAGCACAACACAGCGGAAACAAGACGTAACACAACGGAAACGAGTCGCAGCACAACGAAATTAGTCCTATGTGTTGTGTTGTGGCGATTTCGTTGTGTTGTGCACTACTGAACCACTGTCTGCCTTCAGTTTTTTACAAGAAAAAAAAAAGATAAATCTTTTCTTTAACATTTAGTTATGTCTAGAACATTTTATTGTTATTATAATTTTTTGTTAATTTACTATCAATTATAATTAATACTAAAAATGAATTACATCATTTCAAAATATTTTTGTTTTCATATTTAAAGGTGCTATATGTAAGATTTTGACTCTACTAAAGAACACAATTATATGTTTGCAGATATTTAAGAAACATGCTATGTTAACATACAAAACAATGCTACAGTCAGTTATTCTCCTTTGAAAATGTGCATTCTGGGCTGGAATGTTGGTTTCTGTTTTGGTTTGTGAATGAGCTCAGAGTTTTGATATCATAACCATCAAATTACAACTGTACATTTTTGTAATTCATTTTCAGTAAATCATCTGGGTGGACCAAGAGGATGCTTTGTGCTCTTAATATTATATACGTTATCACATAAATTCAGAATTCAAGTTTTTCTGTGATACATCTCCTTCAAAAATCATTGGAATAATAGCTAAAAAGTAAAAGGCAGAGCAGCAGGTTGTGTTGGAGGAAAGGTTTAAATAATGAAAACAGAAAACGTGAGTAAATGAATCCAGGGTGTGACTGTTTACCTATCGTGTTGCCAGAGCTTCCTCTCTCGCTCTGCTCTAACAGAGAACGTCTGTGTTCATCAACGAACTCAGGATTGGAGTGTTTTGGCACTTTCCACAATACAGTGATTCTGAAGACCTTTTTAAATCATTAGAGGCTGTTTTCATAGATTTGTTAGATAAACCATTATGTGACATAAAGAACCTACTATGAATAGCTTATAAACACCAAAATATTTTATTTAAAATTTTGGCCTGTCCCACCTCAAAGATCTTGACTTTCTTGACTGTTTCCACAAAATAAAAAACATATATCAAATCAATATCAATAAATATCAAATATCAGATCAGTAGATTATTAGAATATAGAATATAACAACTTTTTAACTGTCATACAACAGTTCGCCATTATGTTCATTCAAAAATACTTTTTAACAGTCTTAAGATAAAAACATTTTTTCAGATAAATAATTTTCCTCTTTAACATAAACACTCTGTTTTTCCAGGGTTCGTCCACAGTTGGCAAAGGAAAAGATAGAGGGATGTCACATCTGCACGTTCGTGACCCCTGGGGAGCCCCAGGTTGTTCTGGGAAAGGACAAGCCCTTCACGTTTGACTATGTTTTTGACATGGACTCGCAGCAGGACAGTATCTACAGCAACTGCACTGAGAAACTCATCGAAGGCTGTTTTGAAGGATATAATGCCACTATCTTCGCCTATGGACAGGTACGACTGTAAAATCCCAAGAAACCACGATTCAGTCAACACTAAAAAATGTTTATATTTTCAGACCCAGAACTTTCTGAACCAGACATTTTCCATTTCAGCCAAGAATTTCATTAGTTTTATTGGAATTATTATTGAATTAAATGTTTCTGAACACAACTTTAGCACACTATCATGGCAGTTCGAAAACTATATAATTTGAAAGGTTTCATATAGTCTGTTAGGGTGGACACTGATGGTTTAGGGGTGTATGTTCAGGGTGGACCTTCATGCAACCCCCCCCCCCCCATATGAAATCATCACCTCATAAAATAGTTACGTTTTAGGGAAACTCTTTAATAGAGCCAGTTAAAAAACAATTCACAGCTTGTTACATGTTCTTGATTTGTAAGGAAATATTTAATTAAACCTGCAATCTTTTGTTAGTTGTTTTAGTTATCCTAAACTTATCTTTTCAAGTCTTAATACTGCAGTGATTAAGTATTTTTTTGTAGGCAAACCTGGAAGTTGCCCTATAGAATGTGTAGATGAACTTTCCTGTTTGGAGGGATGATGTTTAATGTCCCTAACACATTTAGTCCCATTTAGCTACTTGTTAGCTACCGCCAGACCCTTTTTTCAAGTAAAAGCCTTAAACAATTACAAGTGAGTATTATTGATGTATTTTATTTTTTAGAATAAAACATGAAAATATCTCAAGCTTGTGTTAACCACAGATTTTATATCAGGCATTTAACCAAATATCCATTCAATGATCCATTGACTTTGTTTCTGGGTTTTGGTCTGCAAAATTACCACATTATCACTGGAAAAATAAATTAAGCTATTTGATAATTATTAATTTCAAAACATATAGCTTTCGGTGTAGTACTTATTTTTTGTTTGTCGATGCATGCATGCTACACATCAAGCAAAGCAAACAAACCATAAAACTTCTGACAGAACCTGAACCATGGACATGTTCAGACAAGAATGCTGCTAACACTAATAGATTACTAAAAAGGTCTAATCCCCTTAGTTCTAATGCATTGTTTTGTTTTTTCTCCAACAGAGGGTACTGTATTACATCTTAAGTTCTTTCTTTGAAAAATTATAAAAAAAAATAAAAATAAAAACTCTCCCTCATGAGAGTCCCGCCTCTTCATCAGCCTTTTCTGGCTTTGTTAATTCTCCCCCTGTTGTTCAGGGGTCTTTTCTTCCTGTCAGCGTCTCTTTCAGTGGGTGATGTGCGCTCAGGCCCTGTGTGTCATTCCTCTGTGTGTCTATGGTGACAGAGACCCCAGACTTCTTTTGTCTGGACTGTCACCACCCCCGTCCCCCACCTCTGTTGCCTCGGCTAAAAGAAAATGTCTCTGCTTCACATTTACCACACATACCAACAGCACAGGCAGCTTTTTCACAAGACTGTTTTTTTTTTTCTCTATGGGTTTCTTTTAACCCTAAATGAGTTTTGACTCATTCTGTGAAAAGATTGAAAAGAGATTCAGTAAAAAGTGTGAGAAATTAATCACTATCTATCTATCTATCTATCTATCTATATACTGTATATATAGATATATATATATATATATATATATATATATATATATAATATATATATAAAAGTCATTTTATGTATATTCTTATAATATAAAAAGCTTCACATTTTTGCATTTAAACCCTCCAGAACTCTTGCCCAATTTATTTACTTTGTAACTGCAGTACTGTTGTTTGTTTGAGGTGTTTTTTTAATTATTATTATTTTTTTTTGTTGTATATGCTTTACTCGTGTAAAATAATGGTTAAAAAAAACCTAGCACTTCACTTTTAGTGTAACTGCATTACTTTAAATGTTTTCTAGGGCTGTCAAATGATTAATCACGATTAATCAGATCCAAAATAAAAGTTTTGTTTACATAATATATGTGTGTATACTGTGTATATTTATTATGTATATATAAACACACACATGCATGTATATATTTAAGAAGAATATGTTATGTTTATATATTAAATATATTTAATAATAATATAAAATATAAGAATATAAATATATAAATGTATATACATGTAAATATTTTCTAAATATATAATTTATGTGTGTGTATTTATATATACATAATAAATATACCCTGTACACATACATATATTATGTAAACAAAAACTTTTATTTTGGATGTGATTAATCGTGATTAATCATTTGACAGCCCTAATGTTTTCATTTTGCTTTATTTTTGTTTGTGCAAACTAAAGGGGCAAGTTAAAATTATTTTTGTGGTATATATATTTCGCTATTTCCATATAGAGAAAAAAAAAAAAAAAAAAAAATATATATATATATATATATATATATATAATATATATATATATATATATATATATAATATATATATATATATATATATATATCATATTATATATATATATGAGCTTGACATTTTTTTTGTGTGTTTAAAACTTCCAGAACATATTACCCATTGACTTTCAACAGCATATAACAAGATTGCTGTAAATGTTTTTCTTCATTGTTTGTTCAAACTGAGGGACAAATTGAATTTTTTTTCCATGGTAATCGACAGCATGTTGCAGGTGGTGTCCATAGACTTTGTTTTGGAAATTATCTGAAATATTCCTTTAATGTACGATGAGGAACTTTGAAACACATTATAAGTTAACTAAGAATATCCTCTGTTTGAGTGGACTTGTTTACCTCACATCCTCCTGAATCTTTCCAGACTGGTTCGGGAAAGACCTACACCATGGGTACGGGCTTTGACGTGAACATCACTGATGAGGACTTGGGAATTATTCCACGGGCGGTCAGCCACCTCTTCAGGGGCATCGAGGAGCGCAGACAGGCCGCCACAGAACAAGGGCGACCCGTACCTGAGTTTAAGATCAACGCCCAGTTCTTAGAGGTAAATAGCAACCTTAACTGTCAGTTTCACTTGTAGATTGGTTTCATCTGAGCTTAAGAAACTACCATTAGCGAACTTTCAACCAACAGATGTGTTATTCCATGTTATTTCCATGTTATGTGTTATTATATGTATCTTAATGGAAGTAAAGATGTTGAGTTATCTCTCCATATCAGCACTGAGGTTTAAATTTATCCTCTGATAAGTGTAACAGAGCTGCTGTCATGCAAAGGGTGGTGTTGACAGCATGCCACAAATGTAACACGCCTGTTGTAACTTTGGCAGACGCTGGAGATGTTAGCATACATGTCTGAGCTTGGCTAATTAATTACTTAACCACTCCTGCATATTTTCAGCTGACTAAGGTGCGGTGTTTTGTTTCATAGTTGTACAATGAGGAGGTGCTTGACCTGTTTGATTCCACTCGAGATATGGAGGCCCGCAAGCAGAGATCCAACATTAAGATCCATGAAGATGCCAATGGAGGGATTTACACAGTGGGAGTCACAACACGAACTGTTAGCTCAGAAGCAGAGGTTGGTTTTACACTAGGGTTTGAGGACATATCTTAAGCCTTTCTGGATTTGCTAAAATGTATAAATAAAAAAAGCCCCCCCCCACCCCCCTCCAAAAAAATTGTGCTATCAACTCGATTAATCGCGATTAATCACATCCGATTTAAGAAATAAATGTTATATATATTTATATTTTTGTATAATATAAATCTTATATAAATATGAAAATATGTATACATGTAAATATTTCTTAAATATATACATTAGTATACACAGTACACACACATATTATGTAAACACAAACTTTTATTTTGGATGCGATTAATCGTGATTTATTGATTTTACAGCACTAAAAATAATGTCTTTGATTTTTATTTTTTTTTAATAGAAAAAAGTGCATTGATATAAAAATCATTATATTTATCTATAAATGTCATTTTTTTTCCTTTTTTTTCAGTTTTAAATAAGTTTTTTTTTTGTTAGATTTTTGTCAGTATTTAATACTAATCAATTAGTCAGTTTTATTGTTTACGTTTTCCAGATTTACAAAAAAAGTTTATAAATTATACATATAAAAAAAATCTCTTCTTTCCACAAAATATAACTTTTTAAATACATTTTATTATTTATTTTTTTCTTTATAAAAATCAAGTGTCTATAGGTTTGTGGGTTGTTTACAAAATTTTTTTAAGTCTTTCTTGTCTTTATCAAGTCTTTATCATTTTTGTTTTTTAAGATTGTTAAGATTAAGATGTTTTTTTTTCATATAAAAGCTGATCAGTTTTTGTAAAGTTTAAATGACCTGTCCATCCATCATCATCTGTCTATGTATTCCGTCATTGTCAGTCATGCTCAGGAGAGATAAATTATCTCATTGCCGATTACCCAGAATTCTCCTCTCTGTCTCTTTCAGATGATGCAGTGTCTCAGATTGGGCGCTCTGTCCCGCACCACTGCAAGCACTCAGATGAATGTCCAGAGCTCACGCTCTCATGCCATCTTCACCATCCACCTGTGCCAAGTTCGCGTCTGTGCCTCAGACAATGTAGGTGGCACCACCTGGCTATCAAGTCAGATCTGTGAAAAAGTGTCCGTTATACTGTTTGGTCGTCAAACCAGAATTGAGTCACATTGAAAGTGTCTCCACCGAACATTAGACACATGTTGAAATCTGTTTTGAAAAAAATATTTTCAGATTTGATTGATAACATTGTAGTTTAAGATAAGTGTGCTAGCTTTGTATTATTGGGGTATTTAGGTAGAATGAGTAATAATATACTATAACTCTCTTCAGTTTATAATTGTATGTTTTCTTTCAGGACACGGAGACCGATAACAGACTGGTGAATGGCTCCTCAGAAATGAACGAGTTTGAGACGCTAACAGCTAAGTTTCACTTTGTGGATTTAGCAGGCTCTGAGCGACTGAAGAGAACAGGGGCCACAGGGGACCGAGCCAAAGAGGGCATTTCTATCAACTGTGGACTGGTAAGAAAAGAAGTGGAAAATGGGCAATTCATAAACTCTAAAATACTCAGTTTCTCAAGTATAGCTACAAGACATAAACAATGTGTGTTAGCATGATTTCAGTAGGATAAAATTACTTATTAACCTTTTCTGTCTGAAGTTATGTCCAGTTTTACTACAAACATAAAATTTACTACAACATAAAATTAAATAATAGTTAAATAATGAATTATCAATAACATTATAAACTGTTATACTGTATACACACACACACACACACACACACACACACACACACACACACACAACACACACACATATATTTATATATATATATATATATATATATATATATATATAATATATATATTATATATATATACAGTATTAGTGCTGGTCCGTCTTTAATCACAACTAATCGCATCTAAAATAAAAATTTTGTTTACAAAATATTTATTTTATATTCTTATGTATATATAAATACACATACATGCATGTATATATTTAAGAAAAATATGTTTGGTTATTAAATATAGTTTATATAATATAAATTATATGACTATAAACATATATACATGTTAATATATGTAAATGTTTTCAAAATATATATTGTATGTGTTTGTATTTGTATATACATAATATATACAGTACACACATATATTTTGTAAACAGAAACTTTTATTTTGGATGCCATTAATCGCAATTATCATTTGACAGCACTAATTACCTTTGATAACTAATAATTGTGTCTTTGTTTTGCGGTGGTAAAGTTAGCTCTTGGCAATGTGATCAGCGCTCTGGGTGACAGGAGCAAACGCTCCACACATGTGCCTTACCGTGACTCCAAGCTCACTCGCCTGCTTCAAGATTCCTTAGGAGGAAACAGGTGAGCATCTGTGCATTATTTCCAGTTTTAGATATTTTATTAAGAGATATTGCAGGTATATGTGCAGTTTTTTAAACATTGCCTCTCTTTTGGGACCTACAGCCAGACAGTGATGATCGCCTGCATCAGTCCATCAGATAGAGACTTCATGGAGACCCTTAACACGCTAAAATATGCGAACCGTGCTCGCAACATCAAGAACAAAGTGATGGTGAACCAGGACCGGGCCAGTCAACAGATCAGCGCTCTGAGAACAGAGATCGCTCGACTGCAAATAGAGCTCATGGAGTACAAAACGGTTTGTGCAGCGTCTCTACTTGTTTCAAGTTTGTGTCAGAATTAGATTTTCACTATAATGTCTCTAAAAAGATTTTGGTTTTTTAATATAATAAAGGAACTTTTCTTAAAGGGATACTCCACCCTAAAAAGAAAATTTTGTCATTAATCACTTACTCCCATTTTGTTCAAAACCTGTAAAAGCTCCATTTGTCTTCAGAACACAATTTAAGATATTTTGGATGAAAACCTGGAGGCTTGAGACTGTTCCATAGACTGCCAAGTAAATAACAGTGTCAAGGTTCATATAAGGTATGAAAGTCAGAATACTCCATCTGCCATCAGATGTGCAATCTGGTTATATGAAGCGATGGGAACACTATTTGTAAGCGAAGAAAAAAAAATAACGACTTTATGTAACAGTTTCTTTGTCAACAGTCTCCTGTGTGTCTCTCCATATCACCGTATGCTGTGTATGCTCTTCTGTGTCATCCGCACCACAAGGATGCGCTGTTTTCTTTCAAATCAAAGCTAAATACACGTAGAAAAAGTGAATCCTTGTGGCCGGATGATATAGAAGAGCATACACAGCATACGGTGATATGGAGAGACACAGATGAGACTGGGGTAAGTGATTAATGACAAAAATTTCATTTTGGGGTGGAGTATCCCTTAAAATTTTTTAATCCCTTTAATAATTTAAATGAGTAAATTGATTATTATTATTTTTTTTTTTACATTATTTTAATTTTAGTTAAATTGCTTATAACAATATAATATAATATGTTACATTATTACATATGATTATTTTTTTAAACAGGGCAAGCGTATGGTTGGCGAGGATGGTCTGGAAAGCATCAATGATATGGTGCATGAGAATTCCATGCTGCAGACAGAAAACAATAACCTGCGTGTACGAGTGAAGGCAATGCAGGAAACCATTGATGCCCAGAGAGCCAGACTCACCCAGCTACTCAGCGACCAGGCCAACCAGACCCTCGCCAGAGCAGGTACACACAATGACATATAAAGAAAATAGCATATAGTGCTATATTTTTAAATTAAGCTGTCAAATTGATTTTGTGTTAATTGTTGAATGAATGAAAGAAAAATATATATGTACATAGATGTATATGTATATAGATGTATGTAGATATATGTACATTTTATTTATGGGAAATATAAGTGTATAAATTACCTAGTCCTAGACTGCAACCCTGTTGTTTTGTTTTGTTTTTTGTTTGTTTTAATTTTTGTTTGTTTTGTTAAAATACGTTATTATAATTATTCTGTATGTTTAATGTTTACAACCAGAAAATATTTTTAAAAGGGCAAAGCGGACCCTTTTGCCTGTTTTGTTTTGTTTTGTTTTGTTTTGTTTTGTTTTGTTTTGTTTTGTTTTGTTTTGTTTTGTTTTGTTTTGTTTTGTTTTGTTTTGTTGGTTGCAAAACGTTTTAGTAATAGGGTTGAATACTAAGAAAATTTTAAAAATGGACACAATTGTGATGCACTTACATAGATTAATTTTTACTTATCTAAATGGATTAAGATCTCCTAGACACAAGAAGGATCATTTCATATCATCTCTAAAATACATTATTGTGCTGTTTTTACATACCCAGCAAAAAAAATATATATATAAAATCTTTGACTTTTTTGCAGGTGAAGGGAATGAAGAGATCGGAAACATGATCCAGAATTACATCAAAGAGATTGAGGAGCTCAGGTAATGTATGCAAGCACAGTGCACCCATATGTCAGAAGTTCTTAAAACCTCTCTATATGTGCAATGTTTGTGTATTTTGTGGTTTTCAGGGCAAAGCTACTAGAGAGTGAGGCTGTAAATGAAAACCTCCGGAAGAACCTGTCCCGTGCCTCCACCCGCTCTTCATTTTACGGTCCAACCTCTGTTACCCCCAGCTTCCTTGCACCCGAAAAAGATGCCACAGACGTCATTGAAATGGCAAAGAAAGACCTGGAGAAACTGAAGAAAAAGGAAAGGAAGAAAAAGAAGAGGTAAGCTACTTATA